>NC_057940.1:10982838-11150338 GCF_018555375.3 Anguilla rostrata | reverse complement strand
CCTTTACAAGCAGGGGGAGGAAAGCCTCCATCTTAGGACAGGAGCGTACTCTTTCTCTCTCTCTACTGCCCTGGTTCTGTTTCTGCAGGTTTAGTGTGAGCTGCGCAGCTGAAAACAGCACTGCTCTGTCAGTGCAGACCCAAGGACTGCAACAGAATGCACAGGCACTGCTTCACTACAGGCACTGCTATCTCACTTCTTGGAAAAACTGACAACTGAATAAGATCAATACTCTGGGCTGTGCTTCTTTTCACACCTTATTTTACTGCAGCAAGGGGTTATCTTGCTCTCTCTGTCAGGGAAAGGATGTTTGTTCGAGACACAACCGTTATCATTTTCATTCGTTATGGAGCTGGAAGAGTCTACCTCAAAAAACTGCAAAATAGTGATTCCTTTCCTTGAAACAACAAGTAAAAATATGTTTGATGTAGAACTATTTTTTGTATTATTAATGTCATCAGAATTATGCTGTTCAAAAATGACCAACACCGCCCCCCTCCCCAAAATCAGTTCCTCCACCCCCTACCCCAGCAATCCACCCCCTGCTTTCATGCCAGGTGCTACAACATAAACCCCTCCCCCCACACAGTCTCTGGTCAAGCTAGAAACACAAGCATTACTGCCTGCCCAGGCTCCATATTTCCATCTACCACACTCAAGCCCCTGTTTCTCCTGAATACCCTCATCCTCCTCATCTCTGTTCCCCCATGCCTCTCACGCATTCACGTTCAGCTCACTCTGGTGATACCGGATAGGTAAAGAGGGTGCACCTAAAACCATGTTCAATAGAGATGAAGCTCCTAGGTCTCTGTGCGTCAATTTCCCTTGAACATGCAGAACAAATCGTCCAAAAAGAGATTTAAAAAAAAGTGTGAACCCATTCATCAATCAGAAGGGATTCTGACTATGACTAGGAGGACGGACTCCCGTGAAGGAGAGCGAGGAACCAATTTAACTTCACGACTGGCCGACTGACCGGTGGACTACTGCAGTAACACGGGTCTGCCACTAGGGGTGCTCAAGAAAAAAATGGCAGGCAGAGGAGTCACAGTCAGTGGAAACAGTTCCAGCTCAGATGGCTTCTAAAGCTGCCACTCAACACGCTCAGGAAAAAAAAGTAGAGGGGGGAGAGGGAAAAAAAAAAGGAAAGAGGAAAAAAAAAAAAAAAAACCCTTTCAAGTTGTGCCATGTGAGCCGCAACATGCAGATGCCAAAGTTGAAGCACTGGGCTCACAGCGGACTGGATGCGTTTGTTTTATTCCACAGCTCTGGGACAGCCTTACAGGGGCACGGCAACTCGTAAAGTCCTGCAGAGGGTCTCACGGCATCTGTAGCAGTCTTTTATACACCAGCTGTGGCAGGATAGGCTTAGTACTGCAGAGCCAATAGATCAATACCCACGCACGCACACATGCATGCACCATACAGACGCACGCTCACATGCATGCACCATACAGATGCACGCACACATGCATGCACCATAGACACACGCAAGCACACATGCATGCACCATACAGACGCACGCTCACATGCATGCACCATACAGATGCACGCTCACATGCATGCACCATACAGACACACGCACGCACACATGCATGCACCATACAGATGCACGCACACATGCATGCACCATAGACACACGCAAGCACACATGCATGCACCATACAGACTCACGCACGCACACATGCATGCACCATACAGATGCACGCACACAAGCAGGCACCATACAGATGCACGCACACACACAAATGCACCATACAGCCGCACATACCCACAGGCATGTACCATACAGACGCATGTACACACAAGCATGCACCAAACAGACGCACGCACACACACGCATGCACCAAACAGACACACGCACACACATGCACCGTACAGACACACGCATACACCAAACAGATGCACGCACACAAGCATGCACCATACAGATGCACGCACACAAACGCATGCACCATACAGACACATGTACACACACAAATGCACCATGCACCGTATAGACACACGCATACACCAAACAGATGCACGCACACAAGCATGCACCAAACAAATGCATGCACACAAGCATGCACCATACAGACACACACACACACACACATGCACCATACAGACGCATGTACACACACGTATGCACCATACAGGCGCACGTACCCACACGCATGGACCATACAGATGCACGCACACACACGCATTCACATGTACGCGCACATACATATACACACACACACACCAACAGACGCTCGCATGCACAAAGGCGGCATTCGAAATAGCAACGGCGTGTCACCTTTTAAAAGTTGAGAAGTGCGAAGGAAATTAGACATCATTTAAATAAGAAAACAATTCACTCTGAAGTCTCAGACAGACCACGTAATTCACGGCAAGGTGTGCTGCTGTATCGAGACACGGCTCAACGCATTAATAAGGACACACACGACTGCCGTTGGTAAAAACAAGGATGCACACATCGCCTCTTTTACAAGGACATTTGCCTTTTAGGTCAGTGGTTTACCGAAGAAGCAGCACTGACGTAACCTTTTCCCAAATAAAAACAACGACAGGCAGCCACAGACAGCACATCGGTCCGAAATCATTCCAGAGCTCCCACACACTTACAGCGTAATAACACGGTGGACGTTCCACGTTCCCAGAATTTGGGAAAAATACCGGAGATTTATGCAGTTTGGGAGACTGCAGGCTGGAGCCCGCTCTACACCGAGACAGCCAGGGGATTTTAAAAAAAAAGCAGTTCCCTTTATTGCATTATATATTACGGGAATCCAGACGAGGCGTTCTGGAAACTCCCTCAAGCGCACTAAACGCAGGCGTATCATTTCCAGGGTGGGGCCGCGTCAAACTTTTACTGACTGAACGCAAACAGTGTTGAGTCGTGCACAGCCCAAAGCAGGGTCAGTCACAGAACCACGGGTTTAAGAGCTAGGGCCCAATTTCATTTATTATTGGACAGGGACTATTTTGATTAAAATGACGACTTGAAAGCAATGTGAAGAATCCTCAACGTGTTGTGTGCCAGATTTACAGGGGATAATATTTATGTCTTTTGCAATCTATAGTAACGCTTCCATTAAAATTTTATTATTTGCAAGATCTATGCAAATAAGACAAGTAAAACAAAATTTGAAAGAAAATATTAAAACGCTGTTAAAATGCGAGGAAGAAAGTGTTCTTGCTTCTTCAAAATTCTTACCCGTTGTCACTTCTGACAGAAGCAAATTCACAAGAAGACAGGAAGTTGAGTTTAATCCCGGAGGTGAGGGGTGGGATTGTGCTAGGGATATGGCTCGTTAGCACTAAACACAAAATGTCAGATAGCTACCTGACAAAAGGAAGTAGATCTCTGTTCCCGCCCTTAATTGGAATTGTGTAAATGTGCCAGAATAGGTGACAGAATCGGAGGTTCAGATCTTAATTTAGCCCCCTCAAACGTCGGGTGCAAGGTACCAGGGCCTCACTCTTTTCTGTCTTTCAGGACTACTGACAAACTGCACAAATCCACAAACTTCACTATCTTTCATGAGACAAGTTATGTACTCATGAGAAAGCATATCTTCATTATTGCATTATTGCTTATGTAAGTCTGTGAGCATGTCTGTGTCCGTGGGTGTGTGAGAGTATGTGGATGTACACGTGTGTGTGGGATGAGTTTTTTTGTGCTTTTGCATGTGTACTTGCACATGCTTTTTCATATCTGTACAGCTGAACACTCCAGACAACATACTGCAACCAGATTAAAACAAGATAAATTCTAAAATCCAATAAAACCTGTGCAGTGTACATTCAACACTTCCTTTAAGTAATAACTCTCAGAAATACCAGAAACAAAGAAAATGTGCTTCAGTATCCAGCTGCTACAACCAGTGAGATTTCCACTAGCAGAAAATGGAGGTCTAAGGCTTTTTTTTGTCACTGACATGGCCAACGGCCATTGTTCAAGATTCCTGGCCTCATTAAAACCACCCCCTCCAATGACATAGGATATGGTAGAGAAACAGTGCGCTCCATGCATCCGAGACCTTGGGAGCTAAGCTAGTATGTTCAAATTAAGTGTGCCAGCTAACCCAATAACTTGCACAGCGAGAAATCTTTTCTAAATTTGAATTGATAAACTGATAGCAACTGGTTTGAGTCTTGCATCGACACATCTGAATACAGGCATTAGAACATTAGAACACACCTGTTTATAGGAGTACTTTGTCTTGGAGCAGGATCATTTAAAATAGTATGGATGGATTTTGATGACATGTGTTGGGATTACTGTCTGTTGGACAAGGAAGAAAGGCAGTCTGGGGGTCGTATGTGTAGCCGTCTACTGAGAGCTGTTTCAATCTGAACAAAGAGATCAAATCAACGGCTTAAACTCAGAAGACTAAGACGACGAACAGGGAATTTGACAAATAAAAAGAACGTGTCACTACTCATTCAAGCATGTTCCTTTTTTTCGGGAAAAATTTTTTTGTTCTAGTTTAGGAGATTAGATACTGATTACATTTTGAATTGCGGTCAAACTGATTAATTGACCATAATTCACCCAATAACCAAGACCTCCATCAAAGTATCAAGGGAGAGTTAAGCTGCTGTCAATCTCCTCTAAATGGAGCGTTTGCAGGGATAAGACAGGTATTCCCAGATCATCACTTCAAATTATCAATTGGGCTGTTCTTCCTGCTACAATCAGCGCAGTTTATTGCTAAGGTTGCAGTGCGGTGTGCTTATTGCTAAGATGGAGCACGGTAATGATTCAAGTGGCCATTTCAACACACAGACCTGAATTCAATCAGCATTCACACTCAAATTTAACTCACGAGCAGAAGAGAGTCAAAGCCTCCCCCCAAAGCCATACTGGAAATTGACATACTCGCAAAACGGAAAAAGGGAACACGCAAGTTCTAGGTGAAAGTCACATGCATTTGGTAGTCAAAGTCATAGACATATGTGAATGCGTTCCTGTCCAAGGTCTTTCGGATCACGGCCAATCACGGACCGGTTAGGTCGTCTGACCGCCATTTTACCTGCCAGGTTTGAACTCGCGGCTGCAAGCGCGCCCGCAGTAAACGCAACGCAGGCTCTATCTGGTGCCTTTCCCTTTTTTTTTCTTTTCCTTTCCACAAGGCTTGACATTCAAAAGGTTAAATCATCACCTGGCCCAGTCACCCTTCCGACTAATGAGGTGATGTTGTGCTTATGCAAGTCGGAGGCACCGATCCGCATCACGGATCATCATGAATAATAAACTGATTGTTCTGACAGCAAAGCATGGGATGAACATTCCAAAATCTGCATATCTTACTAACAAAAAAAAAACAAAACAAAACAAAACAAAAAAAAACACAAAACGCTTAAAAGCGACAAACTGTTTATTTTTCTGATTCTCACTGAACTGCTCCGTTTCAAGCTGCTACTCTCAGGGGTCTCCTGGAACATTCAGCAGAACCCGCTTCTTTGTGCCATTTTTAAACGCATTATCCACGGCATTGTCGCCAAAGAGGAATTACTATAAATCTCGACTGCCGTTTCGCGCTGCATTGTTTATCGCGTTACCGTCCTATCGCGCTTCCTGCCCCGTCCGCGACCGAGCAGGCGCGGTCTCGGCCGCGTCCCCTCCGGACGAGGAGGTTATTCGTTTCGATGACGACCGCGCGGCAGAAAGAGCGGGAAAAAAACGCGTGGCGCGCGGTCCCCGTACCGCGCTCAAAGCGTAAGGTTCCTTCTTCGCCCCTCGACGTCCGAGCGCGAAATTCCCGAGAGCGCTGGAGACACAACACTCAAAACATCCGGTCTGAAAGCGCCGATGCATCATCATTACCTCCCAACAACGTTATATCCTGTACGTGCCAGAGGCGCTTACGATCACATAGGAGGGATTCTCTGCGTGTCTGCCTTCAATGGCCGGGGCCCGAGAAGAGCTTTCTGAAATGAAGGATAACTTTACATTAGCATCCTTTCATCGGCGCGGTGTCATGTGACAGCAGCTTCCACGGAGCAGACCCCCCCCCAGACGGCCCGGTAATGCTGTAACAGCCGAGCGGACGGACGCACGTAGAGCCAAAAAAAATGACACGCACCCCCGATTCTGAGTCTCAGCAAAAGCACCAGAAATCGCCTCATGAGAAAAGAATACACCAACATGCTGCATGTTAAAATATGGAATCAAAATCATATTTTTATGTGAATTGTTACTGTATGCTGTACAACGCAATGCAATATCAATTATTTCTCATTTAACAATTCACAATATGTCCATTCACATATAAGCTTTGGCCAGGTCTCTCTTGAAAAAGGGATTGTATCTCAAGGAGAATTCCTAATTAAATAAAATCTAATAAATATGTACACAGTATATAGTAGCCATTATTACGATATATGTATCAAATGACATAAGTGAAAGAGCCAATCATTTATACCTTCACATCACAAAACCCTGCTTAGAATCCATCCTTTCAGATTTCACCATGTTCTATAGATACAGGCAGATACAGACATAAGGGTACCAGGAACATACACCCCAATCGAGCTGCTCAGTGCTGCAGGTAAAACTCTCTAGCTGCGGCATCACAAGGTTTCTCTGTCACATACACACACACACGAGCACACGCACACACACACACACGCACACGCACACACGCACGCGCACACGCACGCGCACACGCACGCACACACACACACACACGCACACACACGCACGCACACACGCACGCACACACACACACACACGCACACACACCACGCACACACACACACACGCACACACACACACACACACACACACACACGCACACACACGCGCACACCACACGCACGCACACACACACACACACGCACACACACACGCACACACACACACACACGCACACACACGCACGCACGCACACACACACATGCACACACACACACACACACACACACGTCTCTGCTCTCTGCTCTGGCAAACGGCAGGCGTCCGCCGCGGACCAATCAATCGGCCGCGTGCCACATAAGCGGGGGTGACGCTCATCCTTCACTGGAGGACGGGGGCGGGGCTAATCCCCTTTCACCTCTGTGCAGCGACACGCAGCACCGAAACTCTCTGAGACGCTGTATACCAAACAACCCAACGCCGTCGCCGGGGCGACCGCTGGTCTGCTTCTGGTCACCCGCCACTCAGGACCCCCTCAGTCCACCGGGAAACCGGAGAGCTGCCAACTGCTCCTGTCCACTCTACCCGCTTCCCCCCAGGCACAGACACGGCCACTGGACGCCGGCCCAGATATCTCAGAGGCCAGCGGCATCATGGGTAAAAGTTACAGAAACGAAGTGTGGCGCGGGGTGGGGGTGACTGGGATTTGGGTACGGGGGGAGGGGGGGAGGGGTCGAGAAGCAGCGGGGAAAAAGTGGGCCATTCAGTTCCAGCTTCCTCCGATCGTGCGCCAAATGTTCAAAGGGTGGGGAAAAAGAAAACAAGCCGGTGTGCGAGGTTCTCATCACTCGGGGCTCGGTCGCCTTTTATGTACAACCAAAGCCCACTTTCCACTCTAATCATACACACCTTCTTTTAAAGCCAACAGACAGGCAGGCAAAGGATCACGGGAGCAGAGCTGCTTTTGTGCGGGGTACAGAAGGACGCTCCCGCGGACAGCGGCCCGGCACGCGAACCCGGGCTGGAAAAGGCGCTCGGCGCTCAAACAGCGACGCGGCATCCGTAAATAGCCGTGTCGCGAACTCTGGGAGGCCTGGCGAGATTAATATCCTTGACTTCTCTGACTCCGGAGCAGGGGAGTCAAAACAACAGGGACGGTCGGCCAGATCGGGTGTAAACACACGCACACACACACACCCGGACGCACGCGCATGTGTATACACACACACACACACACACACACACACGGAAAGGCCTCACCACCCAGGCACTTGGACAGATCTGGGCCCCCTGTGGACCGCTAGGCGAGGACAATCTGTCCCCCAGAAAGGGCTACAGCTCTTGCTTTACTACACTGCCAGTACTGAGAAATCCAAAACCTAACAAATATGCACTTTTCATAAATCTACATTTCCTGAATACATCATAAAGTGTATACATGCTGGCCACTTTCAGGCATGTACAGTCAGAGCTGGTTCGAGGCATAGGGAGGTCATTTAGGGCTCTGACTGTCTGGGGGTTTGGGGCGGGGGGAGGGGGGGTCGGGCAGTGCCAAATGAAGGGAAAAAAAACACGCTGCATCCACGACAGTCTGCAGCCACCTTAATTCTCTTTCCAAAAATGGAAAAAAACTGGGTTTTTGGAAGATTATGTTAATTCATGAATACAGAGCGAAGGGCTCTATCACAGAGAAAAAATAACAATCTGCTGATTTTTGTTTAGAAAATGAATTTATTTCATCCATCAAAACATTTAGCTTTTTTTTTTTGGGGGGTATTGTCATTCTGGGCACCGTTTGCATAATTAAAAAGCAGGCTCTCACTCTGCATCGAGGGCCGTTAATTAAGCAGGCGCTGCCGCCGGGTTGGAGACGCAGGCACGTCCTTTACGTTTCAGCGCCGCTTGTTCTCAGACGCGGCTAACGAGTCACCTTGTTTGGGCAGATTTGATTAAGGGCCGGGCCGCACCCGCTGCAGCTCGCGCTCTCCACGAGCGAGCGGGCGGGCGGGGCGGGGCAGCCGCGGCGGGGGAGACGGGCCGCACCCCGCCCGCCGCTCAGCCGCTCTCCCGATTAATAACGCCTCCGACATTCCCATCGCTCACCGTCCGAACGTCCGCGCCCCGCGCCCGTCCGCCGCGAATACTGAGCAGCCGCGTCGCGAATTAAAACAAAGCGCGGACGTGGTTTCAGAGAGACACTTTCACTACTGTTTTTATTTCCCTTGTACCCCCCCCCCCGGTGAAAATGCAGAACCAATCACGTTCCCCCTCTACGTTACATTCACCGTAGTCAGACAACATGGACGACTTGTGATTTCATAATTGACTAGCGGTAGCAAGGGCACCCGGGCGCGGGGAAGAATCGAAGGCCGTTCGCTCTTCAGTTGTGTGTGTGCGTGTCTGAAAAGCCCATCGAGGGACAAGCATCGGAAATTAGCATATGCTATAAATGCTGTGATATGTTGCATTGGACATTGTTAGACAATAATCTACGTTTAAATGTATCTGGACCTGTCAAATAAACATTAGATAAATAAATAAATAAATAAATAAATAAAAGTTTGGGTTTTCGGCGAGGGCTTGCCGAATCCGAGCAGCCGCCGCAGGAGCAGCAGATGTCCTCCCCGCCGCTGATCGCCGCGTTAATGCCGTCCAGATGAATAAACACCGCAAAGTCCCGCGCATTTCAGCGGCCGGCCGCCGCCGCTGCCAAAGTTTCCGGGCTCCCTCCCGCGCGGGGAGATTGATCGCCGCAGCCAATCGGCCGAGAGCGCCGCCATCTCGCCATCCTCCCGGCTCTCCGCGGCCCGCCGGCGAACCCGCACGGCAAACTTCAGACATCCCCCTAAGTCTCAGCGTCTTAAAGACAAACTCATATTAATGCAGCTCAATTTCCTAAAACACGTTAGGAATTTATACCGTTTTTTTTTTTTTTTAAAGACTCAGCTCCTTGACAAAACAATAAGAAATGTATCCAAGGCTCGCTTGATCTGAAATTACAATAAACTCCTGCACTGGCCTCAGTGGAGGCCTAACACATGAAAGTTGGATAAACCGGTAAAAAATTAAAGCATGCCTGGCAGCTGACGCATTTTCAAAATGTGAATATGCAGAAATAAATTCTTTCAACAAACCATTTTGTTTCAATTTCTTTTCTTATTTTCAAAGCGCGGTGAGTGCAGCAGAGATTTTCGACAGGAGGTCCGCGGACCCCTGGGGGCCCTTGAAGGTACTGTGGGGGGGGGGTCCCTAGGCCAGGCTGGATATGTAATGACTACATATACATTCAGGAAAATATTTCAAAATATGAAACGTTCTTCTTTTTTTTTTTTTTTATAAATATAACCCTTTTAAATTTATTATGAGGGTCACCAGGACGCCTTTGAGCCTGGACGGGGGTCTCTGGATCAAAACCGGTTAAGAACCCAGACAATCAATCAAATATGGCAGGGGGGTGTCCACCGAGAGGGCAAGCACGGGGCGCACGGTTAATGTGCTGCATTCGCCTGAAAACTCACATTTCGCCAGGCTGCTAATCTGCACTAGAATTCCACATTTATTTGAGGGTGCCAGATAAGCCAGTCATTCACTCACGCAGGAGGTGGGAACTTCTCTATTATGCAGGTCATGCAATATTTTTTTTTTGCTCCTCCATAAAAGCATTGTCGGAAATTGATTGTTCACTTGAATTGATTGTTTTGAGGACAAGAACGTGCCCAAAAATGATCAGTGAATCCCTGGGCATTCCATTCACTGACGAGGAAATTCCAAATCCGAATCGCAACTGCCAACACAATCTAGTAATAAGCCATTTTATAATACAGTTGTTGTTTTTTTTTATTCTCATGTGCACACCGGTCTGATTTCTCAGTCCCAGGAAAAAAAAGAAGGAAAAAAAAAAAACCGCCACCGTGTCTGTGACGTCCTTGACACTGGTGACAAAAATAACCGGGACGTGTCGATGACACGCTGGGAGGGGGGGCTCTCCGGGGACGCGCAGAGCCCTAGAAACCGTCACCCGCGCCCTGACTGAGATTTCCTCCTGGCAACCTGGGAAACTACGATAATAGATCCGGGCGACGAGAGCAGACAGTCAGGTTCCCTCCACGGTCCCTCGGAACGGTTTTCCAGGAGCGTGAGAGGGGGACAACCTGACCCCGGCTCCAAAAACCCCATTTACAGAGCGCGGTGACGCCTGCCCTCTGTCGCCAGATTTTTTGGGAATACATTCCACCAAAATGCCCCGTCTTCAGGCGCCTCTCACTCATCGTGACTCGGACACTGATGGAGACCCAGCGAGGTCTATATCAGGATCACCTTGTAATGTTTTGTAAAACAAACTGTAGTTTATTTGGAGGCCACAAGTGCACCCATGTCATTTCTCTCTCCTAAATTTGCATAAATCTGAAGCTTCCTGTATGTTTTTTTTAACCTGTTAAGATTGCAAATAGGTGATTATAATATTCCTACCTGAACAGTCTAATGCTGATGTAACAATCACTACAGTTAATTTAAAGCAATGGAACACTGACTTAGAATTTTGAAAAAAAACACTTCAAGAAACCTACCCGTCAAGCATCCGACATTTGAAGGAGGCCCTCATCTTTCCAGTCAAGCAGATTTTTCCCCATACGTCATTTTAAAATCCCCCATTTATCATTTACATTTACTGAGAAACACCCAACATTCGGTGGAATACCACCCAGTCTAGAAATGGTGGTTGCAGATGGTGAGGGTGTGGGGACTGTTGCTAACAGTGACATCACCAGCTGCCTTGGGAGATGCTAGCTGGGGAAATGCAACTCCGAAGAGCTCAGGGAAGCACCGTTTCAAGTCACAGGCAGGGTTGCCAGATGGGAGTTCCCCAAAATATGGGGCAAGAGAAGAATTAATGCAGAGAAGTAAATAACACTGGAGTCAATGGCAAAAAGAGATTTTAAAGAAGATATGGGGGGACAGGCTCGAGAACTTCAAGGTTGTGGAAAATATGCCATGCTTGTGGGAGGTATGCTGACACTAGGTGGATGCGGACCTGGACTTTTTGTACGACCTGAATAATGTTTTTGCTGCCTCTCGATGATCAAAGGGCCAAGTGTGTGTCTAAAGCGGGTTGGCCCCTGGCATCCTATTAAGATTCTACAGGTTCTCCAAGCTCTGCTAAGGGCTTTACACGCTAATGTTTTGAGCTGTTAAAAAATGGCATGGTACATTAAGGCAACAAGTGACTGACAATTTCATCTTCAAAACGATGACAAAATGTTTCTAAATGCAGAATTAATGGCAATTCATTAGACAACAGTGGTGGAAAAACAGAATGAATGAACTGAAAAAACCCTATTATTTCCGCAAAGCTACTCTGCTAGTTTAAAACGTCAGTTGACATAATTGGCTATTAAAGACGCACATGCCCTTATTAAGAAACATGGGAAGTTAAGCGGCTATGAGTGAAATTGGAAATGTTTTGCTTGGATATCAACGTCAACCCAGACTGACTTTACAATCCCCAACATTTTTTCTGTTGCACATCCTGACTGAAAAAAGGGAAAACAGAAACACAAAAATTGCACTGCAAGCGAAGACTGTTAAGACGGTTTACTCCGATCCTGGCTCCTTAAGAAGCCCTCTCTGACAGCGTGACAGACGAAGTGCCAAACGAACGCGCGGGGGGAGGCGCGGAGGGGCGCGGCGCGCCGACGCCTCGAACGACGAACCGCGTCCGGGACCCGTACCCCGGGACCCGTACCCTGCGCCTGGCCGCCACGCGGGTAATTATTCGGCTGGAAGCGGGAGGGGCGCGCCCGAGACGCCCCCTCTCTCTCCGGAACGTTCCGGCTACCCGGGGAGAACTACGATACCTCTGCCCCGCTTTGAACCGCTCTGAAGCGCTGTCCCCTCGCGCTCCGGAGCGGCGTACCCCCAAACCCCCCCCCCACACTCCCCCCGGCTCAGAGCGGCTGCATTTCAACCGAACGCCGTTTTGCTCTCTCTCTCTCTGTTCGCGGAAACCTTTTTTTCAGGTCGAAAAAGAAGAAGAAGAAAGACTGGCGGTGGAAACAAACAGATTGATGTCGCCTTCGCGCTTGTTTGTCGGGCCGGTTTTCTCGTTCCAGCAAATGAGGAATGGCTCTTTAGGGTTCTCCTTAAACAGAGTCTGGCAGAGGAAGAGGAGGCGGAGGAGGAGGAGGAGGAAGGAGGAGGAGAAGGAAAGGGAACGCCCCGCCCACCCCCCCCGGGTCATTAGTTAAACATGGCCCTGGCACCACGGCTTCCTGACACCCCAGGTCGCCTCGCCGCGAGGGGGGAGGGAGGGCGCGGGGGGGGGTGCTTTTGGCGAGAGCCCCGGTGCGCGCCGGTCTGTTCCGTGTTCCGAGGGCGAGGAGGGATTCTGTTTCCACGACGACCCCTGAACCCCGCGCCTCGCTGGGCCTCTGAAGCCCCAGGGCTTTGGGTCAGTCAGGACTAGGCCCCGTCCCAGGAGGGCCACAAATCCACAACAACACGCACCGCAGCACTGCCCCCAAACACACACACACACACACGCACACGCACACACACATGCACACACACATGCACACACACGCACACACACACGCACACACACACACACACACACGCACACGCACCGCAGCACTGCCCCAAACACACACACACACACACACACGAAGCAGGGAGACACAGGCGAGGGCGCACGCATGTGCACACGCACACGCATGTGTCCAAGCATGCACTCAAACACACAGATAAACACACATTTGCCCATATGCAGAAACACACTAACACACTCTCTCACATACAAATGCATACCCATATAAAATTAGACAGTCTAGCATGCAGAAACACAAACACAAATATTGTTCCAAGACTCCTACATGCAGGCATAAGCTTGCCCCCAAACACACACACACACACACACACACACACACACACACACACACACAGACAGAGACACAGACAGCTACTACAGCTTGTGAATTTGTGATAAACTCTCCATAAAGGCAGGTGTTAATAAAAGCCTTTCATTAGGATGCTCTGTGTTCAGAATGTGTTCTGTCTTCACAGGCCTTGGATAACCTTTATCCTTCAGGGTTTAATTACTGTCGGTCAGTCTGCCGTTTTCTTTCAGAAGAACCACTCATTTACTCCCTTTGAGGAAGCAAATCCCTCCGTTTGCCTCTGCGGAGAGACTTGTTTATTCTTACAACAGGTACGGCGTTCCTATTAAGTACATGAGCTGCTACTTTGGGTGAGGCTGAATTATTTACCAACAGAAAATAAATTTTAAAAAAACACTGCAAGAGAGACATGTCTTTCTCTTGACTGAACGGAGAACACAGGAAGAGCCATCCATCCTGGTACTGTGCATCCAATTAACCGTGTGAAATATCCATCATAACAGTGCCAATTAGCCATACAGTACATAACAGAGCAGAACTGGGGAACTGGGGGATGGTCCTGCTTTACAATACAAAACATCAAGACATTGAGACACTCAAGAGAACTCGTTCGCTAAAAAACATGAGCAGTCCAAAAGCAATTAAAAAATAATAAACCCACTGCAAGCATTCAGGAGGACTTTAGCAGGATAGGCCACACCCACAAAAATGTCTTTTAAAATTCTCACTTAAAGGAGATAGTGACATCCACTTTTAGGGAAAAAATCCATTAGAATCTTTAAAAAAAAAAAAAACATTAGAGCCCATGCTATTTTTAGAGAAAAGGGTGAATGTGATGGTTGACCTGAGCTCTGAGCTCATCTTACCTCTGTGAGCCTGTGTTGTGGGGTTTAACACAATCAGTCAACAACTCCCCAAGCAGCAGAGTTCAGAAACTTCAGTGAGCATGTGAAGGTCTGCTTCAGACAGAAAGTGATGTCACCCCCTGGAGCCTCTCTAAGGGTGCGATTATTTCCCCTGACTGGGGGCCTTGGTCTTCAGCTTGAGGAGATGAGTGGCTCTCTTGTTATACAGCGTAGTTGGCTGGTTGGCTTCCTCAGCCAATGATATGCTAGCAATTATTGCATTTAAAACCTCCTTATGGACGTCTGAGAGTAAACATCGCATAGTGTGTTAGTTAACAGCGCATCCATTCAAAATTTTGCCACAATGAGAGGCAGTGATTTTTATAGTTATCTTTCAATGGAGTAAAGTCATATCAAAGAGGAATTGACAGAGTAATCAACACTAATTAAAAAGCAAGGAAAATTCTAATAGCCACGTAAGAATAACGAGAACAAATAAAAAGGAGAGGAAGATCGCCCGCGTGCGTTAGTTGTAGCGATATTGTAGCGAGCAGGGCAGGATAGTTCTGGTGATTTCCAAGCAAATTGGCTGGAATTAAACGTACGTTGATAATAATAGATGTTACCAGTATCTGGAGGTGCAGGAGAACACAAGCACAGGAAAGAGGGGAAAAAAATACAGAAAAAAAACAAAAGACTCACAAAGGGGAAAACCCACAGAGCACAAAGCCAAGCGTGCACACACACACCCACACACACACACACACACACACACACACACAGAAAAAAAAGCAACCACAGGAGCGAGAGCGAGAGAGAGAGAGATGAGGCGGTGAGGCGGAGACAAGAGAAAAATCAAATTTGCAAGAAAACAACAAAAAAAAAAAAAACTAAGATGCATCTCAGACAAAAGGGGCACACATGGGTATTTGCAGAGCTGTCTGCTCTTTCAGGCGCTGCCCAAACTTTATTAAAGCAGGGCCCCTCGACAGGACCCAGTCTCCCCGCACCCCCTACCCGAGCCCCGCTCGCATTTTAAGGAGCGAGGGAAGCCAAAGGAGTAGCTAAAGGGGCAAAAAAGGAAAAAGAAAAATATAAAAAGAAATACTAGCACTTGGGCCCGGTTCTCCGCGATTCTTTTATTTCAGCGATGCATTAAGCGATCTCCCCACGGAGTTATTCTGCTCTTCCTGGGGTGGATAAAGTGGCCCTCAGTGGGGGGAGGTGGGATGGGGGTGGGGGGGGGGGGGGTGGGACTCTGTAATTTCCAGCTTCTCCAAAATTCAGGTATTAGTAAAGACCGCTCAGGGACCCGCCACAATATAACTCTACATTTTGCAGGCGTTGGGAGAGAAAGCCCCCTAAGGGGTAGCGGGTTCAAATTTGTGAGATGTAGGCATTGTGAGACGGACCCTAGGGGAGAAGCCAGCAATAGAAAACCCACTGAATTCAAAGTATTTCCTTAGCTCTGGCAGGAGCACCGCGCGGGCCCCCTCCCCACCGCAACCCCCCTACTACCCCCCGCCCCCCTCTCCTAACCCCCCCCATCCATCCCTGCCCTCCCCCTCAACTACCACACACTCCCACCGGAGGCTTTTTACAAAACATGTGTTGCTGACATGTTGACAGATTGCTCAGTGAAGTGGTAGGTGAATACACTAGACTGGCCATTTAAGGGAGACATGGCTCTACCTTCACAGTCTACCTGGAGCGCCATGTTTTATACATAACCCACAGAAGGAGAGGAGGGAGAGGGGAGCGGGATAAAGGAGGAAAAAACAGACAGAGAGAGGGAGGGAGGGAGGGAGGGAGGGAGGGAGAGGCGCGGGAGGCACGGCAGGCGGCCTAAGCCGCCATGGCCCTCGTTACGTATAATGGCGGTAGGGTTGTTGGGGGTGAGGTTTGGGCAGGGAGGGAGGTCATGGTGTTATGATAGTAAGGTGGTTTATCCTTGATCCCGCTGACCCCCACCCCCACCCCCAAACTGGCCAACTATAATTCAAGCCCCAATATTCAGGTGGTAATCTGATCAAAGGGGACCTGCCGTTAAAAACTCGAACCTGAGCTCTCATCTGGGTATTAGCCTTGCACGTCTTAGTAACCCTGGCGGCCGGGAAAGTGCTGCCGTGGCAACCGGAATGGAAGCTGGGTTGGGGGCTGGGGGTGGAGGGTGGGGGTGGGAGGGGTGATAATGTATTGGCGGAGCAGGCGACCTGGGGCTTCAGCATGAGCTCTTCTCTGGGGACACCATTTCACCCAGAGTCAGACGTGTCTGAGCAAAATCACTCCGTATAAGGCAGGGCTGGAATACTGAGGAGCAGGAGGGAGGGGGGAGGGGGGGGAGCAAGGGGGGAATGGGAGGTGAAGGTGGAGGGGAGGGCATGAGAGAGTAAGAGAGAGATGGAGGTGGAGGGAGGAGAGGATAGCATAGGAGAGAGGTAGAGAGAGAGAGGAGAGAGATGGAGGTGGAGGGAGGGAGAGGGATACAGAGAGAGAGAGAGAGAGAGGAGAGAAAGATGGAAGTGAAGGGAGGGAGAGATGAAGAAAAAGATGGGAAGAGAATTATTACTAAAGGAAAAAGAGAGAAGGATGAAGAGAGAGAGGGAAAGAGTAAGAAAAAAGGATGACAGGGGGAGAAGAAAAAAGAGGAATGGAGAGACAGAGAGAAGCAGAAGGAGGGAGAACACACAGTGAAAGACTGAAAAATACTAAAAAGAGAGAGATGTAGAGACAGGATGCTAGAGGGCAGTGACGAGGAGAGAATGAAGGGAAACAGGAAGGAGTTTGGCCCTTTCCCATTTAATTTCAGTCAGCTCAATAAATCAGCTGAATTTAAATTCATAAATGGAAAATTCCTCAAGGAATATTAAGGGCATTTTCCATTTTTTTTTAATGAACTTAATTTCAGTTAATTTCCTGAATTGCCTGAATGGGATCAGAACTGGCCCCCCCAACCCTGGCGAGGGTAGATACAGGGGGGACATGAGCTGAGCTGAGAGGCACGCCCCTAAGACACGGGCGAAATGGCGGGAGCACGTCCAAAAACAGAAACTGGAACTGGAAGCAGCCGAGGGAAAATGGCGGCTGTCCGTCAGCGGGTCAGGAGAGGACGGCCTGGCCTGATTGGCCGAGAGAAGGATGCAGCGTTTACCGCTCCTGACCAGGACTTCCCAGGAGCAGGGGAAGGGCACGAAGGACAAAAACCCCTCTGATGCTAAATCGCTACCCCCGCCAACAAGCCCCTCCCACTGCAGCCATGGCGCAATTCACGCCATCTCTTCACCGAGATGAAGAAAACAGACGGCTTCACGAGACACACGCTAAATCCCAGGCTGCGGTTTTGCATCGCTCTAAATCCCAGGCTGCGGTTTTGCATCGCTCTAAATCCCAGGCTGTGGTTTTGCATCGCTCTAAATCCCAGGCTGTGGTTTTGTATCGCTCTAAATCCCAGGCTGTGGTTTTGCATCGCTCTAAATCCCAGGCTGCGGTTTTGTATCGCTCACGTGAAAGCTTGAGCAGGTCTGCATTTAAAAAAAAAAAAAAACACAAATCTGAAAACCAGTTTTGTCATTAAATTTTCTACTGTTACACGTTCGATCCTGTAAAGGGCAGGGTCCCCCAGCCAAAAAAAGGAAAAAAAAAAGATTTTGATTCACATTCACATGAAGTCTGATAATCTACATATGATGACAACACTATGCCTCTAATAAACCATGTCTCGAACGTACGCCGGCCATCTGCGTTCACGGACAGTGTCCGTCTTTATCAGCTTGAATATTAATTAATTAGTTTCCCGCGCAAATTTACACAGAATCCGGGGGCTACAGAAAATCTTCAGTCTTGCCCAAGACCCACCAGCGTTCCTCTGAACAACATGGCAAGCCCATCTGTGACCACAAGGATGAAATTCCATTGTCAATGTCATAATGTTCGCTCGCAGCGAAAATCAAACAGACACATTAATACAGGAAGTGAAAGATCAATGCTCCCATCTGTCAGGCTCAGCAATCATCAGCCTACTTTCAGTCTTCAGAAACATCCTTATGTCCCCATCCCCCTTCCGAAAAAAAAAAAAAAAAAAAAAAACAACAGCAGCAAACCAATGCAGTTCTTCATTACCAGGTCTTGTAAATAGTGTTGTAGACTCAAAGAAGAAAAGAAAGACAGCAGGCATTGATATAGCTTTCACATGGCACTTATCACAAAGAGAAGGGGGTCTCTCCTGGTTTCCTGGCAAAATTCCCAACCCGCCTCTCTCAATCTGGCAACCTAATCAGACCCCAGGGTAATTGGCTAAATAATTGTGCTGCAAAATGGCTGCCGTGAACCACCAAGGAGGGTGCTAGACACTGCTCCTGATCAAGGTGAATGTGTACCTCACCCACCGACTGTACAGAGCCTGGACCTTTTGATCCAAATTTTTTAAATCTAACCCACATTGACATTTTTAAACATACATACTGTGTAAGCTTACAGGTAAAATGTGCACTAATCTCTCATGGTCCTGTATAATGACTGATCAAATGGTTTTCTGAGCAGCCAATGGTTTACTAAGCAGCCAAGCATTTACGAAGCAGCCAAGGGCTTACTGAAGATCAAACGGTTTTACTGATTAACAAATGGTTTACTGAGCAGCCAAAGGTTCACTGAGCAGCCAATAACTTACTGAGCAGCCAACAGTTTATGCAGCAATCAAGGATTTACTGAGCAGCGAATGGCTTACTAAGCAGCCAATGGTTTACTGAGCAGCCAACAGTTTACTGAAAACGCAACAGTTTACTGAACAGTTGGTGGTTCATGGAGTAGTTAGTTGTTGTTTTTTGAAGTAGCCAACTGTTCCCAGAGCAGACAATGGTTCACTGTCCTCAGTAAATTACATGTCTGTCTGTCTGTCTGACTGTCTCTGGCTGTCCCGAGGTTGCATTGGAATTGCCTTGTAATTTGGACAACATCACCACACCCTAATCGCACTGAAGCAACCAGTTTACTTTTGAATTACAAACAGAGAAGGCAGTTAAAAGGCATGTATACAGCCAAGGTGAATTTATGAATGCAAACGCATGTGCCTTCTCTGAGACCCTGGACCTTGTTGCCAGCGATGACGCACCTGGACCACTGTTAAACAACTGAACACCCAATGGGATATCAAGGAAGAGTAATCCAATCAGATTAAAGTACAATCAGTAAAAGGCTTTTGTGTGTTAACTGCATGTTTGGAATAAACTCAGCAAACCTATACTGTAATACAAGGTGTACATGTTTTGAATGGGGTAAATAAAGCTCTTTTCAGCATTAAGTCAGGCCCATTTCATTTACCATTAATTTCAGGAAAAAGTCTTAGAAGTTTCTTATGAAGAGAAAGTGAATATAAATTAAATAATATTTAACAAAACAAAAAAAAACTGTGTTACATAAAGCCCTATTTATGGAGTCACCATCAGGCTGAGGGAATTAATCAGGGACACCAAGAGACTTGTGTGTGTGTGTGTGTGAGAGAGAGAGAGAGAGAGAGAGAGAGAGAGAGAGAGAGAGAAATGGAGAGAGAGAGTGAGAGAATGAAACTGCTCATTTGAAACTATCTAAAATGAGATTTACTAACCAGCAAAAAAAGTTACTTTCTGCCACCTTCTGTGACCAATTAATAATGACCAAAATTCCACGTACACAATCTGTAACATTGCATTAAATTGAAGACATTTAACAGATGCTCTTATCCACGGGAAAGTACACATTTTACATTATTTACACACAATCCATGTATACAGCTGGATATTTACAGAAGCAATTCAGGTTAAGTACCTCGCTCAAGGGTACAATGACAGTGGCCCACCTGGGCATCAAACCTACAGCCTTGGATTTATAAGCTCGGCTCCCTAACCACTATGCTACACTGCTGCCAAATTCCCCTACTTAGCAACATCTGGAGTGCTAATTCACATCTGGCCAACACGAGAGATTAGAGAGGGAGGGAGAGGAGAGAAAAAAATATACTGAGCACGAAAAAAAGGGACAAAACACGTTCTCAAAAACAACCATCGTCATGGTTACGCGATATCTCCATGATGGAATCATTACCATATGATAATGGCGTTCTGGAGAGGCATAAGCGCCATTCATCGACCCCAGCGGGCGGCCGCGTCCCCAGAAAAGGAGGATGGATTTGTGATCACATCCCTCGGCTCCCGAGACCCGAATCCACAGCTGGGACTCTTCGCACAGGGAGCATACCCCTGCCGCGGTCACACTGTCAGAGCAGCCGAAGCTCGGGACCTGCTCTGAGATCACGCGCGTACCCCGAGCGCGCACTTAACGGCAGTAAACGATGGGAATCCAAAATGGGATCGGCTGCACGCTACCCGGTAAGCAGACGCCTATCGGAAAACCCGCCGCTGGAGACAGCCGACGGTTCACCGGCACTTTCCGAAAAGCGCCACCGTGGTCTGGTAGCGGCAGAACCATTTACTGACGACTTTGCACCTTCATCTGGAATGCCTTGCTTTGACGGTCCACAGGTGGACCGCTGTATGCCGGCGGTGTGCCGACGCTGGGCCGCTAGTGAGCCACTATGTGTCTGCTATCTGGTTGCGTAAGAGTTACATAAAATGGAGTCACATGCTATAATGAATAAGAATTAATTCATGATACAACCAGCTGATTAGAAACAAGTTAAATGAATTTGACAGCTATGGAAAGAAACCTTGGGTTGTAAGTTAGAGTCCTATGGTTGTCTATTTACAGGTTCAAATCCATAGGGGGACAAAGATCTGGCACCCTCCAGCAAGCTACCTTACCCAAATATCTTCAGGCATACAAACATGTAACATGTCACCTGTGACAAATCATCCTGGGTGAGGGTGTCGCACTGAACAATAAAAACAACAAAACAGCCCAGGGACACCTTTGGCGAAGCTTTTACAACATGCACGCGCTCAAGTTCCAGGCTTTAATTATGAAGCCGTAACTGTCTCAAAGCATTGCCGTTGCAAACAGGTTCCGCTTGGTTTGGCGAGCCGGGCTTGAGCTCGCTTCAGCTACTGCAGCTGAAGTTACAGACCCAGCGATGGCTGAATCCATTTTTCTAAATCTGCACAAGAAGTGAACAGGTATCGTACGGTGGCTGTGACTACTCTGCTCATCATTCAGCGCATGAGCGGTAAAACTGTTGGGCAAACAGACAGGCAGACAGGCAATGGGGGACACTGTACTATCCTGCAGTTATAGTCAAAAAAAAGAAGTCTCAGTCAAAACACTGTGTCTAAAAAGCATTGGAAGGCACAGCAGAGCAACACAAAAGACACTGTGCATTTAATCCCTGCATCCTCCCCAACCCACAGCACACGCGTTTTGAACATGAAATACAACTTTCCGTATTCCGATTCCCGTTCTTCAAAGCTGGGGATGAGTGCGAGCGTTCAAACGGCTGCCCAGGCCTCCACCTCCAGAATTCAGGGCCGTTTCCTTCCCTACCCGCTCTCTCACTCCCGCTCCACGCGCCCCTGAGATTAGATTCAGAGTTACCTGGGCATCGGAGCTCACAGACTTCTGCACATATTACACCAGCGCTACATGCCCACAGTGGCGCGGGTAACTGCTAAGCAAAGCGCTATCAATTGAAAATCTGAAGAAAAAGAATTTCCATCAGAGCGGACGGATAGACAGTCCTCTCTTCGACAGGAGAAAACCAGAGACGTTCAACATGTCAGGGGTCTGGGATCTGAGCTTCTCACGAGAGATCTCTGAAGAGCTCGCAATCACCCCGCAACACAATCTTTCTCAAAACAAGATTGTACGGTGCACAGAATGGTTGAAAAACACTGCAGGTGTTCCCAGCTGTATTTCTTTTTTTTTTTCTCCTTTTTCTAAGTCAAATAAGCGTGAGACCATTTTAAAAAATGTTTTTCTTTAATTTGTTAATAACCTGTCTTGTGTAAAAAAAAAAAAAAAGATGCATAGCCCTTCTTTTGCAGGGTGGTCAATGTGACTGACTGCACAGGGATCTGAGCCAGATGTTGTGCAGGGTTGGAGGGGGGTGGTGGGGGGGGGTGGTGGTAATGGATGGTCGTCATGGATACCAGGAGGCCACACTGCTGGCAGTCTGAGAAAGTGCTCCGATTGATTTGTCAATAACCGCATAGGGAATAAATAATTAATCATTTTAATTAAACAGAATCAATAGTCCCCCACACTCTGGCAGAAAAAACAGGGAGAGATGGCTGTACAAGTTCAAGAACCAATTCCAGTCACGCTGCATAAACCACAGCCTGAATGCGACACAAATAAGTCTACACATGCACGCACACCACCAAATAAATGCATGGAATTTCTTATTGTATTCTTAATTTCTAACATCACCACTATACTGTATGGCACACCTTTTGCCAAGAACGATATTCAAGATTCAAGTGGTTCAGGACATACCCCCCCCCCCCCCCCAAATGCAACCTGCCACATAAATTTACCACATACAAGTTATTTTTCTCCATATAGCAGGGTAAACCTGTCAGTCATGCTGCCATGCCAAAATGAGGGTCTAACGAACACACAATCTCAAATGAATTACAGCGCTTACGAAACGATCTCTTACCACTACTCGCCGTCATTAATAACAACCGAACGCGGAAATATTTACACTCGCTCAACGTTTCAATTTGAATAATGTAATTCTGTTCCGCAAAAAATTTGATTAAGTCGGACTATTTTAAGCCACGGCAAGAGACCGAGGCTAACAAAAGAACAGCGCTCGCTCGTGTTTGTGCCGCTTCCACAACATGTTTGATGAATGGAGCACATCTCCTCTCACGACGAGATAAGGAAATATGCAGCCATTTGCCGAGGGGAGGGGAAAGAGAGAGAGAGAGAGAGAGAAATCTCGAAATCAATCAAACATTGCAGAGGAGCAGCATTCATCTGCTTTATTGATGCAAATATTACACGTGTATCAGTGAATCACTGCCTAACTCAAAGAGGCAGGGGGTTGCAGCTGAGAAACCTCTCTCTCGCTCTCTCTCTCTCTCTCTCTCTCTCTCTCTCTCTCTCTCTCTCTCTCTCTCTCTCTCTCTCTCTCTGTGATAGAATCTTAATCACGTCGTTTACTTCATGCGTTGCCTTTTTTATTTAATTTTCGACGCACAGAAATTGCGAGGGCACGAAAGAAGGTTTGGTAATTGCACAAAGCACCACACTGTACGCAGCCAATTATGTAAACATCCAGCAGGAAATGCAACAGCCAGAACACAACCATTACAAAATGTACAAAAATCATATTTCACCTCATTACTTGTCCTCTTGCCCATTAACACCCAATGTCCCATGCTCTCACATGAGCCCGAACCTACTACTAAAAGTCTTTGCAGTAATTGCCTTTTGCTTTTGAGGGGTGTTACACACACAGCAGTTGGCAAAATTGTACGTGAACAGCAAGGCAATTATTTCCCCTGAATTTGACTCACATTCTCAATTTTTTGTGTATGTCTAGTCACACCTGCTTGTACTGAAATATGCTGCTTAGCTTTGCACTTACAGTAACACAACGGGCTTTGTGTCACTAGGCATTGCATAAAGGACCGGGTCTGCTTGGAAACCATAAGCACAGCATCCGAAGACCGCGATCCTGCACCGCACTGCGTACGTGTAGTACCAGTAGTTAGGAACTATCATCGTTCTGTCCCAAGGGACACCTTGTTTTAAAAGAAAAATCAACAAAGGTCTATGTTCCTAAGCTTGCGGAAGGAGGACGCAGATAGGAAAAGACGGGGGGGAAGGAACATGGGGGGGGTCCTTACGGGGAGCGAGCCCCCTCCCCCCCACCGTTCATCTCTCACCGTGTTATTAACACACTTAGTAATGCCAGACAGGTTATGCTCTTGGATTCCGGAACATTCCACACCCCTGCTTTACTCCTGACAGTTATTGTGCCCGGAAAACCAAGCGCGGCGTTCTGAAGCGAGCAATTATGGAAATGTTGGCTTCGCCGCTCGCATGTAGATGTGCGCGGAGAACGAGCGCGAGGCTTTCCTTTGGGGCGTTTTGTTCTTTTTAGGGCCACATAAATCACATTCTGCTTTTTTGGTCTTTGAAAGGTGCTGGCATACAAGGGAATAAGGATACAGTCGCCGCAGAGCAATACTAACAGGTTTATGAAAACAAAAGGAATGGTTCTTTAAAGAGAGTATTTCCTCACCATCTCCACACTTAATCCTATTATTATTATTATTATTATTGTAAATGATAACTTTTGTAATGATTATTACTTCGACACAATATCCTTATTGAGCGTGAAAATTTCATGTGTAGCTGAAAAGGTGGGTCTTGTGTTGGGCTGTCAACATATTTTACAAATGAGAAAATACCCATTCAGCTCCTGAATGTGTTCGCTTTAAAGGTAGCACCTCTTCAGAGAAATGGAAACAGAGGGGTAACTTATTTTCTGGGTTTCTTGATGTTATTTCAGTTGTAGCCTATGTTTTTTAGGTTTTCCTAGACAGTTTCTGTGTGCATTCAGGGGTGTGTGGTCTAAAGTACGAAAATATACAAAGTAGCTCTTTGTACAGACACGTTATGCCACCAGAGTTTGCACATATGTATATTACCTGATTATTCTCTTTCTAAAAATCATATTTCAAATTATTTTCAGTTGGAACCATTTCTTATGGTGCGTACAAGCTGAAACCATTGCACTTAATATTAGAAATACTAATAAAATACTATCCTATACTGTCATAAAGAAATACTATCATAATATGAAAATTGTCATTCATGGTTATAATTTTTGATAAACAATAGAATAATATTCTGCTATTCTGAAAAATATGGGCTCAGGAAAAATAGTATCACAGTACAAGGTGCTTTGGAGTGCATTTTCTTACTTTAGACCAAAGGCCTCCAAATACCGATACACCAGCCACTGTAACGTCAGCGGGTTGTCAGAAACGTCAGAAATACCTTAAATATCCTCAATCACACACAATAAACAGATAACAAATTCAGGCTAATCAGGAACATATACTATAATGCAAATGATAAAACCTCAGAAAGTCAACTATCCCTTTTACAATGGGCCCTACAGAGATATTACACAAAGTGAAACAGACCACGTCATTGGTTTTAACGGAGGCTATTCGGCAGTTCGGCAAGTACAGCAAGAGCCACACTGGCGAGAGTTGGAACAAACCCAACTTTGGCTGCACTACCGCATTGAATTTCCCCATCCACAGCCAATCCCCTGAGGTAGGCAGGCCTGCACTGTCCTACACAACGAACGCAAGCTAGCTAGCTGGCACACTGCCACCTTCTGCTCCGCCCATTCTCTGTACCCTAGTGGGACCATCTTCCTCTCTGCAGGGCCCACAGCTCTTCCAAAAAAGACAAGTTTCCTTCAGTTTCCTTCAGGGCTCTTCTTCAAGGCCACGCCTGTAAGTAAGGAGGAAGGATAGCTCCGGTCATCCTCAGGGCTGCGGTGACAGACGCGGTCGCGGCAAACGCGCTCAAACGCGCTCCGACCATCTTCCCCGACACCGCCATCGGCCAGGACCTCCGGCCGGTTTCTCACGTAGGGAGCTGCCCGAGCCGTCTGCGCCCCGGAGGAGAGAGAGAGAGAGAGAGAGAGAGAGAGAGAGAGAGAGAGCGAGAGTCCGCTTTCCATTATTTAACCGCCTTCCGCGCGCGCACGAGCTCCCGTCTGGGGAGAAGCCCGGGCTTAACGCGTCGCGCGATTCAAAACGAGCAGACGCAGACTGATTAAGAATTAATGTCCTCTTCTGCTCGCCCCTCTGAGCAGGCCAGAGCCTGCGAGAACTCCAACAAAGAGCTGGCACAGAACGGACCATCGGGCGGGCGGGCGGGCGGGCTGGGGGAAAGAGAACAAGGCCTTCCACGGGTAGAGGCCCCTGACACACCACGTGACATCACGAGGACCAATCACGCGCGAGCAAGCCAAAGCAGCGCATCATCTGAGAAACGTGCGATCAGCTGCGTTACTTCGTTGCGATATAACCACGCGTGGCGTGCTCACCGCACAAGGGGTACATTTCGGAAGCACCGGATTATAACCGTCCAGTTATTTTCTGCTTCTCTGCTAAATAATAATAATAATAACAGAAAGCGTAATAATGAAAGTGATAACGGCAGAAGGTTTAAACGCTCGGGCGGCGCGGCGGTGTCAGCGGGGGGGAGATGGCGTGTCCCGGGGCGGCGCTATCTGAAAGCACAGCCGATAACGCAATCACAGGGCCCTTTCAAGCGGTCGGCAGCGTTTCGGGATCACCCACCGAGGATTATACAGCAGGTCCAGTGGGTGGGGGGAAAACCCATTTGGTTCACAGCGAGGCGTGGGTTGGAGGGGGACCGAGGCGCGCCCCCCCTCCCTCCCTCCACCCCCCCACCCCCCCCCCCGTCCCACGCGTCCCGCTGAACAAGAGCATAAGACACCGCCATCGGGACGAACGCCGAAGACTCCGCGCACGGCCCGCAGCCTGAGCCGCCAGCCACGCCCACGCTTTGTCCGAAACGCGACGCCCCTTTCCAGTATTTGGGGACGGGATCCCGAGCGGCGGAGCTCCCGGGGGCAGAAACGCACAAACAGGCCTCCCCCGGTTTTTTCGGCAGAGAGAGAGAGAGAGAGAGAGAGAGAGAGAGAGAGAGAGGCACTGAGAGTGAGAAAGAGAGAGAGAGAAGAGGGAGAAGAGAGAGAGAGAGAGAGAGAGGGAGAGAGAGAGAGAGAGAGAGAGAGAGAGGGAGAAGAAGAAAAAAAAAAAACCCGCAGAGCTCGGTCGACAAAAGCCAATAAATACTTTATACGGAGCACAACGTGAGACACAGAGCTCGGGGGAGAGGAAGGGGAGTCTGGAGAGGTCTGTGTGCTCTGAATGCGTAATGGCGCTCATGCTATCATTACCGCCGCCGCTGCCGCGGGGGGTGGGGGGGGGGGGTGCTGCAGAACGCCGATGTCGAGCCAAGCACCGCACGCCAATTCTCTGCCCTGGAGAGACACCAGACCGACACAGAGGGTTCACCATCCCCCAAAACAACCCTCTGCCTCAAGCAACCCTCCCTTCTGCCTGGACCCAGCCCACAGCCCCCTAAAGCCCCACAACCCAGCCCCCTAAACACCCCCTCCCATCCATTACAATACATCTATTTGGCAGATCCAAAGTCCAGTTCGCACAGTAAGCACAGGCTAGGTCAGAATGATATGGTAAGTCAAACTAGGAGGCATGACAATGAGCTACAAAATCAAGATAACGCCATGTGCCCCCCCCCCCCCCCATCTGACAGCCGTTGTCATCATCTCCAAGTTTTTACAAAACCATCAAAAAAATAAATGATTAAACTTTATGCAGTTTATGAAAAGCATCAAATATTCTGTGGAAAACAAAGAAACAATATATATTCAATGTTATGATGAACGTGCACCAACTTCAGTGATAAAAGAGCTGAACCAGTAACTATAGAATGTTCTAGAACTGGTGGGCGTAATCCAAGTTGCTTCATTGCAGCTACCAGCAGTATAAATTGATGCATAAAAAATACAAGCTGTCTCCATGACGCCCTGCTAAAGAAAAAAAAAAAACATAAAAATAATGATAATCAAACCTGACACTCATACGGCAGTTGAATTATGGAAAGTCTACGGAAGCACAGACATAAAGAAAGCAAATCTTTTTTTTTACAAGTTCCAAATAAATATTTAGGTATTAATTATCATAAAACAGACTTTGCTCTTTGCATTCATTTTTTTAACAAGACTCAAAGGTAAATACCATTGTTCTAAAGCCTTCAGCAGATTGTGAAATAATTTGAGAACAGCACATATTCTCTCCATAAAATATTCCATAAGTGGTGGCTCATTTATAACAAGATTATATAGGACTTACATTAGTTTAATACACTTGGAAAGCTGGAAAAATAGCTTTCATTGTGCCAGAACTGATATTTAATACCACAGCTCCATTACAGTAATAACACAACATATCTATGAGTGTTTGCTATGGCCAAAGCTTGTTGTTAGCACTTTCAAAGAGGCCAATGTAACGCCAAAAAAAAAGCTGTGCACATAAACACAAGCCATTTCCATTGCCTCTCCAAGCAGATCTCCCAAATTTACAGCAATAATGAACGAATGAATGATTACACAAATTGGAGAAACCACATGCTACAGCTCTGTCTTTTATAGTGCTTTTGATTCATCACATTCAGAAGGATGAACTACGGAGGGAGCAATCATTGGACAGAAAAAAAACACAAAAAAAAAGACATTTATAAGTGATAAAGAGCAAAGCATCTAAGCAACAACAACAGCACACAAGAACTCAATTTTACTGTGAGAAATAAAATCTTAAGAAATAAAAGCTTGTGCTCAGATTCATGAGACAATCTCAGTCTAGCCTGAGAAGAACTTCTGGCAACTGATGACAATGTAAATACTAATAACACAAATTAACACCATTTATGTGTAGAACTTGGGGAACTGCTACTGAAAGGTCAACCCACACGACTTTCAAGGACAAGACTCCCACAACTCAGAAAAAAGCTGCTTGAGATTTTCATCGGTTCTTTTCCCCGGGAACAACAGGACAAGTGTTCAAGGGAAACCCATCAGAATATGATGACAAAGGTTCTAAAGGAAACTCATAAAAGTGCCTATTTGGTGTTGTGGCCTAACGTGACTGAGCGACTGGACTGTGCTAAAACGGGCATGGGACGCACCCCGACACTACAGTGCTGCTCATTTAATGGCCATTGCAAGCTGTCTGCTCTTAATTGAAAGGCTTGTGGGAAAAAATCCCGGATGTGGGCTGAATATCAGAAGAGAAACTGTCGACAGACCGGGCGAGCCTCGAGGAACAGAACCCAACATTTGAGCGAGACTTGCAAGGTTCCGTGGTGGTGGTGGTGGTGGGGGGGTGGGGGGGGCTTGAAAGGGTCTCTCGAAAAGCAAGGACAAAAGCCGACGGGTAAGTGTTTGGGAGAGGAATCCTGTGAACCGTTTCCACGCAGGAGTCAAGACTCCATCCACAGGGGGCCTGAGAAGGTAGCCCCTGGCTAGACAGACGCACAGGCCCGTCCTCCTACCCTTTTAAAAAAAAAAGGAAAAAAAAGAGAGAAACTGCACACGCCCTCGGGAGACGTTTCTACAGTAAGCTTCTTCTTCTCGTCCGCCCCGGAGCGCAGGAACGGCAGCGCCGCAGCGGAACACGTCGGCGCGATAGCCACCGCGTCGTTACGCTACGTCGTTATTTCTCGCGGTATCTAACAGCAACGGCGGCAGCAGCAACAACAACAACAAAAAAAAAAAAAAAAAAAAAGCTAAACCGAGAGGCGAAGACGAGCGCGTCAGTTTTCGTTTTCTTTTCAAATCGCTGGCAGCTGGATGCTGATCCCTGCGATGGAATTTGATCCGAGCCCCTCCTGCAGGCTGAAAGATTTCCCATGAGGCCCCGCGGCCTTTACTGTGACTCCAAAACGAGGAGGCGGGGAGGATGGGGCGGGTTAGGGCTGTCTCTCCGGGGAGAGTGAGGGCTGGTGGTGGTGGTGCTGGTGGGGAGGGGGAGGGGGGGGGGGTGAAAGCTCTGCAGTGCTTCTCCTGGGCGATTCCCCAGTCCGACGGGAACAGGGCGGATCGATCGGAAAACGAGGTAATCCATACTGTCCCTTTGTCTTGGCGCAGTGCAGTGGAAGAAAAACACAGACGGTGGCCGACGCTCGCTACTCTCCACACCGGAAAGAGACAGTTCCCGCCATCGATTGGCCAAGCCAGCCCGTCTCTGCGTCTGCCTGTCTGCAGCATTCAACCCGATGCACCGCGGAAGGGGGGGGGGGGTAGGGGGGGGGGCAGGTAGGGAGGTAGGCAGGGGGGATTGGGTTAGGGGAGGCTTAAATTGATTTGAGGTTTAAAAATGTTTATATGTAAAGCAATAAAGAATCTTCAATTTGTGGCCTGGGTTTCATTGTCCGAAGGTACATTCTACAAGAGACAGCCATAAAAGACGAAATATGTAGCACTGTTTTATTCTATGAACTGAACTGCAGATATAAGAATCAGACCAGAGCATATTTTAAATTATTTGCATCCAAAAAAATTGAGAACACCTTAATGTATCGGCTAAACATATTCACTGCCCTAACAGGTGGTGAGCTTGATTGCAAATTTCACCTTAATTGAAGATCCATCTGCACAGTAAATAGCTTGGAGATCAACTGGACTTGAAACCTTGTCACGCTGGTATTTCTCAAATAAACTGAAAATAATACACATTGCCATCATATGTTACTTTTGCTTTCCAGGACATAGTCATAAAAAGGCTTCAGCACAACACCAAAGAGAAATACACTCCTGCTAAATGGGGAAAAGATTGGCCTAGTCTGTTTTCAAATGACCTCGAGGGTTTTGATGAAGGGTTTTATTAAGAAACATGCCTACTGAAAGTGAACTAGAACTTGAAATGCAGGAGGATACTTTTCAGGGCCATGGATATCTCAAGGCTGAAATTTCACTGGATGAGGTCAGGAAGGTGATAGACAAGGAAAAGGTAGCAGGAAAGGCTACTGGCATAGAAGCTCTATCAAATTAAATTCTGAAACCACCTAAGTTTTGTTTGGCCTTGGCCTCAAAAAAATGTTTTAAGTCAATTAGACAACCCTAAGTATGGTTCAAATCTATTATACGGCCTATCCCAAGATCACAGAAAGATGACCCTAGAGTGCACCTCAACTACAGAGGAATTAGTCTAACAAGCACAGTTTACAAACAGGACACTTCCTTACTTTTACATTCAGTTTTAACAGGTTGAATCAACCCCACACACAGGCACGCATGAACTGTACATATTCATTTGCTCAACATTAATAAACCGATCATGGTATCATGTTTAAACTACAAGATCCAGAATAATGACACAAGCAGATGTTTGCACGTTTCAGTTAATATCCTTGCTCAATATTTTACTCCAGGATGAAAAAATCCATTCCTTCAATAACATTTAATTACACACTTTCAAGTTAATGGGAAGTCTTAGTACTGCACACATGGGACGTAGTTCTTAATTGAAAAATGTTCAAAGTAACTGCACTTTTATTTGCCGTTAGTCTTAGATTAAGCGAGGGCAAAACACGAACAAAAAAAAACGAAACTTGAGGGTTGTGTTGGCTAAAGTAGATCAATCATCTGCCAAGTGAAGACCCGCCAGTGTAACAGGCCTGTGAATGAATGTAAAGCAGTAACCTTTTGGACAGCTATCAGTCAGTGGAACTGATAAGAGATCTGAAAAGATGTCCTTTAAATTGAACTGACAGCCCCAGAGCCCAGTATCGCATGGCTGACAAAAAAAACCTGGTTTCCACCAAAAGGCCTTTCCTAAGAACGCTTTGCAGTCCTGGCCAAATAGGACCTTGACAAAAAAGAGAACACAAGTGCACACTTGAAAACAATCAACTGAAAATCTAGAAAACCTCTCACTCTTTTCCAATAGAGAGTCTATCGGTGGCGTATAAAACTAAATTAAAAACACACAACAGCGCTTATTAATTACGGGCTAGTCCGTCATGAGAAGCTCCTTCAGGTGAGTGCAGGGTTAATACTCCGGATGGATGGGTGCAGGAGCGGATGGGGGGGGGTGGGGGGGGGGGGTTAAGCATTGTTTACCTGTCAGCTGGCATTGATTAATCTTGTGTTCGGTGAGATCGCTCAGCGACTCGAACACCTGCCGGCAGCCGCCGCAGCTGTGCAGCGCCTCCGCGTCCTCCTCTCCCTCCTCCTCTTCCTCCACAGAGACCAGCTTCCTCTTCAGATCTGCTTCTTCGCCATCTTCCGCCGGAATCCCTAGTTCAGCTTCCGGATCTGCACCAACGGGACAGGAGGGACAGGATATTCTTAGCCACCGAGGCCAACTGAAATTTTGTCACTTGTTTACACTCAGATCCTATATTAGAATCCAATCAAATTTATTTGTACAGTTCATTTCACAAAGCATTCATCACAGTATGGTTTCCAGCATACCCTGGTCTAAAACCCCCAAAAAGCATGCCAAGGGCCACAGTGGCAGGGAAAACCTCCCTTGGTGACAGTTCACAAATCGGAATACTGTATATCTGCTATATGATTTTGGCTGTTCACATCCTGTTTATAATGTGCAGTATATCCAATTTAGTGCGTTTAGACTGAGATCACATTTCTCAAAGATGTTGGCTGCAGGTACGTAATGTTATGTTCCACCAACCTATCGACCAGCGCAGAACAGGGTGTCTAGTGATGCCTGCACACTTACTATGGTGTTATTTGCCCATAAATTGTTGGCAACAGGAGAGCACACTCTCTGTAATGTTATCAGTAAACATCCAACACAGAGTCCAACCCAGACTACCCACAAAGCAGCGATGGCTCAGATCGAATTTAGAGAATACAACCCATGTGTCATTTCCTGTGTACAGAAAATCATCAAATGGGACACCTATCTGATTTGTCCTTAAATCAGACATGCAAATGGGGCACTGGAACTTTTCAATGAGATATTCCACCAACAATATCTTCTCTATCCCTGCCAACAGTCTAACCACCTTTGCCAAAAGAGCTAAGCAGTGTTCCACCAACTGCCGCATGTTAATTTCCTCCTCTTGTGAAAACAATTATCTAAATGGTTGTCAAGGTTAAATCACTGGAACACAATAATACAATTTAAAAATGCATTTTTACTGGAAAGGTATACACAAACATACATCTGGAACATTGCATCGAGTGCTTTAATTCTGAAAGACAAGAGCATAACTTTTGACAATTTAAGAACTGTGCAGGGGTCTCATCTGAAATGTAAATGTTTATTGCAGGGGATCACTGAGTAGGTGTGGAGAGAGGGTAACCAACTCTCCGGTCACTCAAAAGGTTCACAGGACGCACTGAAATGTTCCCCCACCCACCCCCTAAACTGCACCAATTCCTTGTAAATCCCTAATACACAAACAAATACCTTAACATCTAATGCTACAGTACCTGCAAATATAACACAAACTTGTTTCTGCAGCACAGCATTAATACGGAACTATTGGGGGAATCCTCCAGAGAAAGCGAGTCAACATTTGTGAAGCAATACCCCAAGCTTATTGTTTTGAACTGTGCATATATTCCGTGCCAGAATGTTTTTGGGAGAGACAATTTCTTTAGCACAGAACTTGTGCGCACTCAAATATTCAGACTCAGCATTGGGGAAGGAAGCTGTCACTGAATAAAGACGTTGTGAAACCCGACTGCGGTGGAAGTAGAACAATGCCACAAGGAACGCCACATTCCCGCGTTTCCCCTGCAGTAATGCTTCGGCTGAAGAATTAGACCCATCCCTGCATAATTCATCTGTCCAGGTGGGCAAATGCACATCAGTATTCCTCTCTTCATGTGTAATTTCTGCTCCTCGCAGTGGGTAACGCGGGGCTTTGTGCATAAGGTTCTTTGTGCGTGGAGGCTGGTAGGCACAAGGGGCTCTCTCGCGCATAACTCTCAGCAAACACCTCTTCAGAGGAATAACAGGAAATCAGCAGCAAAATGAAAGCACATCCACCGTCGGCTGCTATTCGGTACACAAGATCCGGCTGCAGAGGTACTTTTAGAAAAAAAATCAATCTTGCCCAAAGCCATTTTGTACCTAACCAAAAAAAGAACTAAACCCCAAAGCTCTCTCTAACCCGTACTCTTACAATAAGAGCCATATCAAAATCCACAAACCAAATCTGAACCACATGTGTAAGGCATGTTTGTAGTTCAAGGGTTGTTCCAGCCATCGACAGGATATTTTAGGCCAGTGGTATTCCCTTTTACGCTTGAACAGCTGTAGGGTGGCGGTTCTGTATTTCTGCCTAAAAACCGGCAACTAGTCAGGACCCAAGGAAGCAGAAGCAGTGAGCTAACTGTGTGTAATCTGCTGCTAGAACTGATCAAGTGAGCGCCGAGCGGCAATGCAGACCCAAACGCCCGCCGGGCCTCAAGGTCAAAAAGCCAGCGCCGCGGGCCGAGGCTAACCAGGCTAGCCTTTTCCGGACAGACCCGTCCCAGCCGTCAGCGGCCAGAGACGACCTTGCGGGACGGGCGTGTCTTCCTCTGGGTTTAACAAAAAAAAAGAAAAGAAGCAGGGCAAAACATCTCATTCCAGCGCACCCCTACAGCTCAGCGGGGGCCCACCAAGGATTTGGAGTCACGCGCGCGGTATTGATATAACATCACACCCGCTATTGTCCTTAACTCAAGGCGATGGAAACTTAGGCGGCTGCTCCATAAAAAAAAACGCCGGCGAGGCTGTCCCACCGAGACAAAGGGAAGCGGAACAGGGGGTGTTTCAGGAAACCGAAAATCCCTTCTGGAAGCCTCGCAGCTGCGTCCCTCCTCTCACACATTAAAGAGAACGTTAGCGACTGAGGTACAAGCTGAATATTCATGAATCGCACCGACAAAAAAAACCAAAAAAAAAACACCCCCATATAAATCCCACCTTCCCTGAATGTTCAATCCATGAATATCACTGAAGTCCTAAATATATCGCCACGACCTTGTTTCTTTGGTTCCGTGCCAAATATCTGTTTATGTGTGTGAGGTCAAAGGTCAAACCTTGACTCATTCTGAATCGAATGCATGGCAGGAAAGGTGTTCTTGAATTTTTTTTTTCCTATCTGCAGCACAAAACAACCCCAACATCCATGCTCTGATGGATGTTATTTTATGTCCCCAAAAGCACTTTCTATTTTCATAATGCCTTATCAGATTTAGAGTGCGTTCACACAAGCAGTCCATTTTGAGCTAAAAAGTACAGTGCAGTTTGTTAAAAGAGAAGTGTGAACATCAAAGATCACATGGGAAACAGGCACTCAATGTGCCGTTTGTTCTCCCCTGAGCATGCTACACTCTGCTTGGAGAACGGTGTGACTGTCCAATTTTTAACGGGAAAAGAACAGAAATAAACCAAACCCAAATGAACTAAAAGCAGCTGAAAAGCCCAAGACTGCTGATTCCACAGTAAAACACAGTCATGCTCTTAGGAAAAGGCTTTCCATCACCAACCAGTGATATGAGCCCTGTGGGACAGAGTGAACTCCGGGAACATTATCTCTTAACCGTTTACAAATGTGTGTTGGGTTGTTGAGCAATAGTGCACACAAATGTGAGATTGAATATTTACAAATTTGTGTGCTCTGTATCTACATATTTATGGATGTGTGGATATTTACTACTGTGTAGCATTTGTATATTAGGATTAGGATGTTTGAAGGCTTTTTTTTAAGTGATGCGCATGTACATTAGATTAACAAATGTTTTGGTAAGTGTGCACGCGCATATTTACCAAGCAAAGAGCAAACAAACATTTTTCATCATTATCTGCTGTGAGAAATTTATGCGTTGAAGGTCACAGTGGAATACACCATTTGTTTAACACGTTATCTTCTACTTGTGATGGCTTTTCAAAGGCAGGAGGTGTGGAGTTTTGTCCATCTGTAGGCACAGAATTTATTAAAGATCGCACACTTATCCAGGTTTACACAACAGTCCCCTGGTTACAACAGTCCGTCCATTTAAAACGGTTCTGTACGTACAGTGGGAAAGTGCAACTGTGATACCACTCTCAGCAACTTGCATTCCCAAATCGTTTAAGCATTCCAACTTGTGAGAAATTACCAAGTTCAGAGAGCTTCTTATCAAGTGTGATTTATTAAAGAGAGTAAATGAAGATCACGCTGCAATGGGCAAAACAAGGCGCTGTAAGGCAAGGTAAAGAAATGCTGCAGTTTGTGCACCTTTTTACATTGCAGGACCATCCATAACGGCCCACCCACAGCAACCTAGCGACCACTGTTATGCTAACACGCAGACAAAATGGCCGCCTACAACCCGCATGTCCTGCAGAGATGCAGATGAGGTTCTCTGCAATCATCACATTCCACTGCCTGCAAGCCTGCTCCACATAAAAGGAATATTTAAGACATTTAACATCTTTTTAACTGAGTTCTTGGGTCCCTCACAAAAAGGTAAAAACCCCTGGTGAATACACTATGAATGTAGGGTTAAACAAAGTCCAAACTATCATGAATCTACTACATATGCTGTGCACATGTAGTGCTCGGAAGCATTTTGCGTGCAAGTCTGAAGCGTACATACCCTGTAAAAAATCAATAAAATAAACAGTTGTGTTCCAGAACTCATCATGACCTGGGCTAACATTACAAACCAGTTTAACACTGAGGTGCTGGAGAACATGCAAAGGCATCCAAGAGCATACATGTCAATTCCAGGAATACATGCTAATGTCAGTAAATTACAGAAAAACTGTAAAAGTAAAAATATGGAGGAAAAAAACTTTTCTAATAGTGTACATTATAAATTATGTAGCAGTTATATAATGAGCATAAATAACCTAGATATCCTAGAAGCTTGGATGAGTTTACATTCAGCCTCAAAGAAAGCTTTACTGTTTAAAAATATAAAAAGAACATTAATAAACCACTAAAAATAACAGATATAGAAAGTATATTTTCTTTGTAGAAAAGTAATCTGGTACTTAGAAATTTAAATGTGATTAAAATTATTTACCACACTGTCATTTTATAATGTTAAATCTTTTAATTAAACCTTATTTGTGCATAGCTGCTATAATTTGGTATATACATCTGTCCAGGCCTATCTTTTAAATTATTATTGTTGTTGTTACGGTGATGATGTAATTTTCTGATATGATGTAATGTTAAATGCACTGTGAAATGTCTGTTAGCCTGGCTTTCTCTTGGCTGGTGGTTCTCACGGCACGTGAAATCCAACTCATTTCCCTAAATGGAACAAAAAAAAGGATCACTTGACACATGCAACAGTTGTGATTTAGCCATTTCGGAGAGGAAAAGGCAAGAGTGTCTCAATTAACCAGGGACGTCGGCGACTGACAGGCTTTTCAAATGGCGTCGCCGTTGTCCAGGCGACCGAGCGACCGAGACGATCCATCAGACCGCCGTCCCCACTGTCGCTCTCAGGTGACATTTATCACGGAGCAACTTTCATCTGGCGGAGCCAGCCACGTACAGCCGGCCCCCTCCACTCCCCCAGTATTATTGAATATTTCTGCTCTTTAATATTTATGCTTTTTTAATTGATGTTCCTCTTCTGTTCCTTTCTCCCCCCAAAGGCCCACCCCCCCACCACCTCGCTCCCCAGCAGAGCGCTCCTTGCCTCACCCCCACGGGGTCTCCAGCTGGGAGAGGAGGCGCAGAACAGCCACAGGGCTCCCCGCAGCTACGGCCTGCCAATTCACCCCCCACCTCCCCCAGAGAGAGAGAGAGAGAGAGAGAGAGAGGGAGAGAGAAAGTGAGTGGTGGATGGAGTGACAGAAAATGAGAGCAACCTAGATAGAGAAAGTAAGCAAGAAAATGCATGAAAGAGAGAAAAGAGATTTGAAAAGAAAAAGCATAAAAACTACGTGGGGGAAGAAGGGAAAGGAAGAAAGTGAGCAAAAGAGGAACAGAAGAAGAAGACAGAAAGAGAACAGGAGGTGAAAGAGAAACTGAGGGGGGAACAATGAAACAATGAAAAGAGGAAAGAGAGAACAGATGGAATAAGACAGAATAAGCGGGTGAGGGAGCGTACAAAATGGAAAATAAAAAAGACTGGAAGGCAGTGGAATATGACGACAGTGTGTTAAGCCAATAGGCCGTTCCGCAGTAGTCGGGCTGGACCAACACGTTAAACCTACACCACACCAAAATCTCGGGCACTGTCCTCTTTACACCACGAGCCGTTAGAGGTCAAATCCCCATAAACCTCCCTCGGATTGTTCTGGAATCCGTACCACGCCAGGGCGGACGGTGGCGGGCAGCCCCGCAGGGCGATGCGTAACTGCCTACGGAGGGAGGGATTCGGTCAGCGGGAGGCTCATTAGGTGCCCACAGTCCGCCTGTGCGAGCTGCACGTGAAGTGTACTCTTCACGACACAACGACTGTGAGAGTTTATCCTTCAAAGGCCTTATCGTGTTTCATACACACATTTTTAACCCCATTTATTTCTAATATGTCTAAAATAAGAGTAATATAAAGCCCCAGTGTATCATTTCTACAACGGACAACTTTCTTAAAAATCTGGCCAATTGAAGTGATCCTAAGACTCAAATGTAAGATAAATGGTATAACATGGCACTGAAATAATTGTACATAAATCGCAACCAACTGAAAAAAACTATTCAGTAAGAAGAACTTTGTTAGTTGTCAGTTTGTTATGTGACCTCCCACCCTGCACCACCCCCAGCCATTTGGGCGACATAGCTCAGGAGGTAAGACCGATTGTCTGGCAGTCGGAGGGTTGCCGGTTCAAACCACGCCCTGGGCGTGTCAAAGTGTCCTTGAGCAAGACACCTAACCCCTAACTGCTCTGGCGAATGAGAGGCATCAATTGTAAAGCGCTTTGGATAAAAGCGCTATATAAATGCAGTCCATTTACCATTTACCAGCCTCTCATAGAAGAGTATGATATTGTAATATCTGCCAATTAAACTGGCAATTTTCCACTCGGTTTAAATCAAGAGTTGATTTATTACCACCCTTGTAGGGCCTAGATGAACGTGCTAAGTGAAGACAGTTGTGGGCCAGAGCCTCACTCAAAGGGATATGTTAACTTGAAGAGAACAATGCGAATGACCTTGACACAGACAGAACCTCGTTATCCGAACATCTTGCCTGAGAGAAGGGTCAGCTGTAGACCCTTTTTCACAATTACCATTATCCGTCTTATCATGAATTGTCCTTTTGATTTTGGTATTTTCCCTTTGGCACTTTGAAAATAGTGTCCCACTTCAATTGATCAGTTAAGCCACACTTCTGCACATAGTCGTTCAGGGGAGTGTCCATACCGCAGCACAGGAGGGCTTACAGCCTACTAGACTGTAGACCACCATAGGCGTTTTGAGAAGGACATGCCCCAACACCTGAAGCACACAAATCTTTCCTTCCCAAAGATTTTTAGTAAATATTCAGATTTTTAGTAAATATTCAGATTTTTAGTAAATATTCAGATTTTTAGTAAATATTCAAATATTATTTATTTTTTTAGTAAATATTTATAATACATTATAACCAATGTATTATAAATAGGCTATTGCACATGCTCCCTTTTCCTCTATACAAATAATTGTATTCTATATGAGAGAGAGAGAGAGAGAGAGAGAGAGAGAGAGAGAGAGAGAGATGCTACATATATGTTCCACTTAGGGAGACAGAAATCCAGCTACAAAAAAATTAATGGAAATAATAGTATCGTCTGTCAAAAAACAGCTGGGGTGCAAAGAGAAGAAGAAAAAAAAACGAATCAAAGCCATTAAAATGAGACGAGATTCGACCCGCTCTCTTGCAGAGTGTGAAAATATTTAACAAAGCATTCTTCATTGCCTTTAGAGTTAAAGAAGACCAAAGACGCAGAAGAGAACGGTGGGCTACACGTTTTCAGAGCTGCAAGACCAGGCTTCCTCTTCTGCGCCGTCTTATTCACAACGTCAAACGAGGCCGCCAAAGCTTGATCTCTCCCCCCTAAACGCATTATATCTGAATTTCGACAGCACTTTGGATCTCCACACCAGAGGACTGAGTCTGCTTCGCGTTAGTGGATTTGACATTCTGTCCCAGAAAATCACGGCGACTTGACACGACGAGGATGTTAAATAAATAAATAAATGAATAAATAAGGAAGGATCGTGGGGTTATAATTACGTACTGACAGCGCAGCGGTAAAACCGGGTGCTGGATCTTAAGTCAGAGCTGTTCGCAGAAGAAAAAAAAAACGGTCTCATTAAATGTCAGAAAAAGGGATCTCACACTGTTCCCTCCATCGACACTAAATATAAGGCTGTCGTTTCTGCAACGCGTCTTTTTGTTACCAAGTATTATTCAGCTGTGCATCAAACAATAAACGGAACGCGACATAAATGTAGACGTACAAACATCAACCGAGAACATGGGCCAATTTATGAACATATTCCATACTCCGTGTCACCGGGTATTATAAGCAACAACAGCAGACAGAAAACAAGGCTGTTTGGAGTCGGACAGCAGTATTTTTTTTTTAGCTAACTGTGCTCAATAAATAAGGAATAGACACTTTGTTTATTTATATATACTTATTTAGAATTGTGCACCTGATGTTAACAAAAAAAAAAAAAAAAGTATCAGAGGGTGGAGGTCTGGGGTATCCACAAGGCTCTGGGTTCAGATCCCAAGTCTGGGCGCTACCATTGTGCCCTTGAGAGATCAGATATATAGTTGTAAAATGGTTTGAGAAACATGACACTAACATTATCCAAATGTCCCTACCTTCTCAGTCACCAGATCTGAACCGAACAGAGTATTTATGGGATTTTCTGGAACACCCGAGTGTTCCCCACTTTCATCCGCTGAGCACAAGTTGTTGGACTTTCTTGTGTGGGAGAGCAGCGGCTCTCTCCCCACAGAAATCCAGACAATGGGAGATTCTGTGCCACGATTACATAACATTAGCGTTTCCTTTTTTTCGTTCAGTGCTTCCAAGCTGCCTTGGACAAGGATGTTCGCTATATAAAGTCATAATACTTATTTAATTATGTTTATAATAATAATAATGCAATGTTGCCAGAATGAGATTATAACATGATTGAAAAGCCTCAGCACTTTTTAATAAAATAAGAACACACAATGTTTCCCAGTAGCCTTGAACAGACTGTAAAATGTCACTATTGTGAAGTCATTGAAAATCATTGGCAATATGCAAAAAATGAATTAAAAAATGAATAAAAATAACAAAAAAATTGCAGCTTAATAGTCTGAAAAAAATTGGAATTCATGGGAATTAAAACATTTGTTATTCAATTTTCCTTTGAAGGTTATTTGCAGGCGGTCTGACAGTGTAAACTGAATTTTTCATACACCACAGCCTCATTAATTTTATATATTCAAAAGCCCATTTATCATACTCTTATGTTTAACATAAGTATGCTTCACATTGCTGTAAATCGGAATGAGGAAAACATTTCATTATTCAAGAATTTCAACTGTAAACTGTAATCTACTTTTCACAACATTAGCTTTTTGTGCAACCTATATAACATAACACTTTAGAATCTCTCTCTCTCTCTCTCTCTCTCTATATATATATATATATGTATGCAATACGTGACAATATTATCTTCATATGGGGTGACTGGACTTATAAGTTATTTCTATACTGGGTGATTGCAGCAAATTAAATGTACAGGGTGATATAGGCCTAAATTAACTATAATTTAATTTATATGCTCTGAGAAAAGAACAACAGTGGCTGGTAGTCTATAGAGACCACGAGTGATATAACAGTTCCTTACTATAGCACCTAGTGCACTAGTTTTAAAGGCCAGTACTGCATAATGGATGTGCGTGATGGTACAAAATTATTCCCAGGCTTCAAAGTATAAATCAGCACAACCAGAAAGGTGGGGTTTTGACCGTCGGAATGTTCTTTGAATAAAGAAGTGGAATGTACGTATGCAGCATGCCAAACAAAAAACACACAAAATATTGATGTCACTCCTGATAAATGAGAAATTGATAAAGCGGACAAAATACATGTAATTTCATTTCACATTCATATTTACATTGTACTTCCATAAGAACAGAGTGAAATGTTCACAACCCTCAATGTTGTCTGTATACATACGTACAGCATATAGAGAAAACTATTAATTTAAAAAAGCAATTCATTATTTGAGCTACCAGGGCACTGAATCTGCAGTGTGTTTTCATCATTAATAGTGTCAGTGGTGCCCCATGTCACCAGCGAATGGACGCCTGATTGTTTAATTATGTATGTTTAATTAATCTATCCATCAGCTTGGTTGACAGGTCACACACCACCTGCATGATGAAGGCCAATCCGGGCAACTCTGCTTCCTGTGTTCCGTCCATTCAACACCCACCCTGTTCTCCGTTCCGTCCAAACAAACGGGACCGGAGTCAGAAACTGAACACAAACGTTGATTCCTCCACAACGACATGAGCTGGCCTTTGAAACCAGTCCTTCAAATGAAGAAAAGGTCTCACGTGTGCCAAACAAGGGGGGGGGGGGGGATGCTACAGGTATGAATTTGTGAGGCAAGGTCACTCGGACCTGCACTCAGACAGGAAAAACACAACACGACAGACAACGCCTATTTAGAGTTTCAGCAAAGAGGCTCTTGCATTGCAGTGATGGTGTGATGGCAGGCTGAGATAATCCCACATTGCAGGGATGCTAATACGCTGGTAAGATGAGGCTGTGCGTCAGGGCTAAAGACAGGCATCAGAACGATCAATCCTGGATCAGCCCAGGCTTGGAGACATTATGTAGCATTAGTGCAGCACAGGGATGCTGACACAGCTCAGGTTATACTCAACAAGCACCAAAATTAAACAACGCATGCTCTGTAGAAGCCGTTTCATGAATACACAATCAAATAAAGATACGAGGTAAAACAGGAAGTTGATTTTGCATGCATGAACGCATGTATGCATTCATCTTGTTTGTGTGCTGTGCCAAGTCATTAGGACAAAAAAAAATGGTGTTCAGCTCAGTGCCCCAAATAATCGATATGAAACGTGCTCCCCTCCCTCCTGCAGAGTGGCACACACTGTGCGTACTGAGTGTACACTGGGTAGTTCCCAAAAAACAGTCAGCTTGAGGACCAACGACAGGGGGGAGACACGGGCCACTGCACATTACCAGCCTCATGGCCAATCAGGAGCCTGGCCTACCACACTGGGGCGGAGTCAGAACTCAAGATTCTGAGGTTATAGTTTTTCAGTACGTCCCCACAGCTCAGCTTAAACAGTACAAACCGAGCACCGTACATCCAGGCAAAGTCAGGCTGCCGTGGGAACTGGTCTCATTTGCCAGTATGTTTGGCGATGGACGCAAGACCGGGTCAGAGAAGGAAGTGGGAACAGGTCATTCCCGCTTGCGAAAGGTGGGTCCTTCTGGGGCCGAGATCATCAGCAAATGCACAACACTCTGCCTGCGAGAACGGGCACCGAAAGGAGTTTCCGGTAAAATCCGTGGGAAGCACATGAGATGGGCGTGGTCTGGCCTCAGTGGTGGAGCTCAGTGGAGCTCATTAATATTTCGCTACAGCCAGTTTTTGAGCGCAGAGCCCCAAACCGACGGACAAAGCAATCCATATCGGGTTTAAAATAACCACACAGGAGAGGTAACCTTTACCAGGCAAAAACAAAAAAAAAAAAAAAAAAAGAGAGAGGAAGCAGAAAAGATTTTAAAAAGGGAAAGTGCAGACGGGAACAGGCCTCATTCATAATGGCCTGTCTGTAAGCCTGACCTGGATTTTAGCCCCGTAGCTGCTGTGAAGAGACACAGAACATTCACCTGAGAGGCAGTCGGATCTTACGCCACATCCGTGCAGACCCCACCCAACGCTCCGCCAAATGGCCCACCAAGCGGGCATCACATACACGGGAACATGCAGGATCCTCTCAACCAAACAAAACTGTATGCGCCTCTGTCGCTAGCATGCGCAATGACGTCCCTACAGTTCTCAGGAGGCTGTCTGACCAGCGCATTACTGAGTTTGAAAACCAGGCACCAATCCTGAAATTATGCTATGCACACACACCAATATGTCACCAATATGGCATGCACATGCACATGCACATGAGCACAACCAAATTCACATACATACACAGTGTAACGAACACTTGAAACACACGCTCTCAAACGCACACATGCAAGTGCACACACAAGTACAAACACAGACACACATATCATGACTTTTTTGAACCAAAGGACTCCGCAATTCACAGGAAAACTCCATGATTGGTTAAAGTTAATCATATGACTTGCAATAAAAAAATACTTTGCTCCTCCTATTTTTAGTTACATGACACCTATTTTCCCATCACTACTAAATACTAAATACTAAATATTCCAACAAATTATACTGCAACATGTACAGTACAAAGGTAATCCAACAAACAGGAATTGTGCTTTTCTTCATTTTTTCCTAATACTCAAATGAATATGTCTTTGCAGTTCAGACTGGTTTAAGTACGCCTGTCATAAATCTGTTATTCAAAGTATTGGATAAAGTGCCACAGAGGCTTGACTGAACACTACACAACCAGTTTGGAATCAGGATTTGTCAGTGACAGGGTTTCTTTAAACTCCTGATGAAGGGAAAGGGGATTTACCGCTTGGAGTGGCAACCGGCTCGGGTGTGCTTCGCTGGTCCTCTGACGCATTGTCTTCTACTGCCATGAAAAGACAGAAAGAGAAGAAAACATATTAAAAAGAATGAAAAACAAAAACAACGGCAGAACACAGAATCAGCCTCAGCTGGCCACATTTTATTTATTATTAAATTTCCACGTTCTGTTTTTCGCCCAGGCAACTGGCTGGCGCTATGGAACTGCAAGCTGTGTCTGGCAAAGTGAACGCGGCCAATCAACTAGCTGGCATATTGGTCAACAGTTTGGTTATGAGAAATAAAACTATTAATGCAAATAATAACGCTCCCGCACAGACCACCTGATTCCAACACTGCCTGGCAAAATGGAACGTGTGATTACGATATCTGGGACGGAATGTTGGTCCCAGAACTGTAAATGTGTAATGACAATATGGTGGGCCTTAATCACAGCCTGTTAGAGGTTGAGGTTGCTGAAAAAATGTCAAAGACACAATTTTGAGAAGAGAAACGGGTGTCAACAATTCCTGGCCTGGGAAAGGACACTGGATGCCCAGGGCACAACACAGGCAATTTCACCATGTATACTCGGCATGTTTGTCTACACATTTTAAAGTGTTGCAATATCTTTTCTCTTCTTGTTGACATATTTTACTTCGACATGTTGGAGATTTTTTAAACTTCTGTAACGATGTCTTGTGAAGATTAGGAAGGAGAGCGGTCGTAGTGTTGTCGTTCATGTGTTGGAGAACGTAAAACCCATAAGAGACTGAGGTCGGCATTTACAATGCGTTGGTCATGGAGAAACGTGCCAGCACATTGTAATTAATGGAGGTGACAGTTTCTTTACAAAAGCACCAGCAGGGTTTGTCTTGTACAGGCCTAATTTATTCCAACATGCAGGTATGGAGATGATGTGAACCCTCGCCGGTGAATGCAGTATCAGCGCAATGCAAAACAAACAGGTGACTGAGATGGGCCCAATTTGCAATGAGAGGACACCGCTGCTCAATCCATCAGCAGGGCTTGAGAGAAGACGCACCTGCAGGACGTTCTTCTGGCTTCTAAAAAAAAAAAAAAAAATCCCATCTGCATCTCCATACCATGGCCTGGTTTCAATCAACACTCCTCCATAACTTCCACTTTCGTTTTCTTCACAAGCGGTTGCCGAGTTCTCGAGAAGACGGAAATGGACCACGGAGTCGCAGTTAAGAGAAAGCGTTGACTGAATCCAGGCCCTTGTTTCAGAGCATGTCAAAACGTGGTTCGGAAGGAAAGACTCTGAAGTCGCACACAGTGACCACCGTTGACTGAACCACAAATTGCCAGCATCAAAACACAAAGAGACCAAAGTGACAGCAAGAATCGCTAAAGCTAAACGGTCACTCTCCTGGCATGTGCTACTGGAGTAATCTCAAACTGCAAATACGCTCAAGCGATTCTATCGAATTTATACCCATTAAAAATAACAAATAGAAGTTTAATCAAATACATATTAACCCCTTCGAGCAAGCCCCCTAGTGGTTAGCATGCCGCTGTGCTGAGATTGTTCAACTCAGACATTCAGTGCTCCTGAAACCAAATGCAGCATCTTAAACTATACATTTGGACAAAAACAAACATTTAATTCATTTTTGGACCCCTAGATATCTCAGATTCTTATAATGATGAAAAGCTTGAAAATGGCACAAAAGTGAGTTTCATTAGTCAATTCAGTTGATTTGAAGTGAAATATGATTGATTGACAGCAATGCACAATTTAGACGTTTTGAATAGATTTTGTAGACGTGGTCAATGAGGCTATGATCCAGGATGTGAATAGTTTTACCTGGTTTATAGATGTGATCTCATATTTAATTTCAAACTAAAGGAGAACAACATTATTTTTGAATTCTTGCATAAAAAAATGTTTTCTTTTATTACCTATATAACGAATATAAGCTAATCTAATAGCAGTAAGGTATTAGTAAATACATTGTTATATCAATGTGTAGAGTGAATAAAAAATGACCAAAACCAGAAATTCTATTCATCACTGTTACTTTGCCACTTTAAGGGATTATTAAATTTATTGCAAACCAGTCTACAGAAATGGATCACATAACCTGGAGGTTATTATGTTCAAAAAAGTGCATAGACAAGATGTCATATTTGTCATCAGGATAGAATAGAATATAATATCTATTTTTCCCAGGGGGAACTTCAGAATTGCAGTCACCTAATTTCCTGGTCAGAAAATGCCAATTACTCTGTTTAGGACATACAAAGACACACCACCAGTACGAGAGAGTTCAGACATAACTTAGGGCTCAAGCCAATTTAAATAGGCAAGTTGAAATAACCAATTTTTACTGAAAATTTTAATGGCCAAATGATCTTGTACCAAATCCCATGCAACACAACAAACATTTCCTCCGTATTTAGAGCTCGTCTTTGGCCACATTGCAAGTGCTCGCTTAACTCTTTCGTAACATGACTTCCCGTCCTCCCCCCGCACTTGTTTTTCTAGAATGTTCATCGCCGCGAGTCATGTGCAGGGGAGCCAAATGGTTTTTAGCAGTAGGAGAAGAACAATAGACTCTCCCACCTGGTTCATGTAAAATTAGGATCTCACCAAGGAATTGATGCCTTGTACTTCCACCCCTGCAGCTGAAATGTACTCTCACTTTTGCCTTTTACATCAACCCTCTCATTTTCCAAAGCAAAGAAAACGTGTGGTAGACACGACCTCCCGACAGACAAGCTTCGGGGAGACTGCAAATGCAAACTAGTGGGTTTAAAAGGCACAAAATTGCATATTTAAAGTAATTAAAGCAGCTTTTAAATCCTATGGGTAGCGGGTAGTATTCTCAGCCAGCCCCAGGCGTTCAATGGTGATGTCAAACCTCCCTCTCATCAAACCAAAAGTTTCGCATCTCCTTGTGAAATTTACCGAAAGTTCCTTTCATGAATTTAGCAAACAGCGCAAAACTTTTGCATCTTGTGTTCTTATGCTGTGACAAACAAACTGCTGGCAGTCAAGCCCCCCACCCACCCATTTGCTGTAAATGCCAAATGTGAATCTTAGAAAAGGAAAGTGTAAACCAAAATGGTTTTATTCCTCTAAGTACTGTTCATTAGGATTCATTAACACAACACAAGAGGATTTTTATAATACATGCTATCATACCCGGGTTATTTCACTGTAACTTGTATTACACAGTAGTGAAATGGACATCCTAACTCATACCCCTTCAAGAGAGACAATTATCTCACCACACAAAAGACCTGGGTTTCCTCGACGTCCGTCACAAACTCCCGCGAGGAGTCCTGTGAGACGCGTGACCTAGTATCACCACACACACACACACACACACACACACACACTCGCGCACGTGTGTGTGTGTGTGTGTGTTTTACAGACCCTGCACGACACCGCGCTAGCTCTGCGGACAGCAACAGCAGCCATTACACACTGGACCTTCCGTGAGAGCAGAGAGGAGCAGGCCGAGTCCAGAACACATCAGAAAATGGAGGGGGCGGAAGGGTCCCATCAGAAAGGCAGGAGAAAAGGCTGGACTGCGGTTGCGCTCATCTCACAGTTCAAGGAGGAGAGCCACTGAATATTCAAGGAGCCTCGCCCCAGGTGAAATAATACTACACGAAGCATACTTGATAGAGACTTTGATTATGCTCGAAGAATTCAATTCACCTCAATCCCTGGGAGTTTCAATTCGGGGCAGACCATAAGGTCACCGCAAGGAGCCAAAACATTCACTAGTTTCAAATAAATACATTTTAAAAATCAAAAAGGAAGACGTGCCATGTATTAAAAGGGCATTCGAACATTTACAGGGTGCCGCTCTCACTGTTCGAGCGTCGTTCGGGCCGAGGTTTCCCTTCAGAATGACTCTGCCCGTTTTTTCAGACCCAGAGGCTATGCCCACTGCAGGAAGCCAGATAATAACATGCTAATTATACCCATAAAGCATATCTTACCCGGACCCCTGTCACCTTGGTGAATACCGACTTATTTGTAAACTTAATGCCTCTCCTTGCAGGGCAGCTTATGGCGTTCCTTATTAAGAGCCTTCATGAATGAAGCCCTGTGAGCTTAGACAACATCTTAATGAGTTTCTCCTTTGCTATAGAGAGTACGCACGTCGGATCATTTAGAGAGAGGGCTTTAATGAATCCCCTATGGTTTCATCATAAATTGGCGCAGGGAGTTTGAGTTTTTATTTTTTATTTATTTATTTTTTTTAGGCTTTTTGATTACTGTCCCTGTTGGTGAAATAAGGGAGGCGAGGCAGAAAATTCACTTAACGACTGACGATGATGGGAAAACCGAACTTTCGCATTAACGGGAGCCGGAGAAGTCATTATTTATAAGCGTGCCGCTCTTATTAAAAGTTTTGCGGATCTTTCGCTCGGACTTCCCCAACTTCATTCATCTCCACGGGAACACGCGGTAAACAAGATTTCTGCTTGTCTGAGAAATCAGTGTTAAAAGTAACAGATGGGGGCGGGGAATCAACAAAAAGCCCTTAATTCTACGCTCCTTCAAAAAAATCATAAAAGAGGAAAGGAAATCACATCAGTATAATTACACGATAGAGCATTCCATACATGGTTTTGAACACGCCACATGGTCCCATGTGCCAATCTTACCCCATGGCTGGAGAAAAGCTTATGGTATATTTAAAATAACCACACTTTTGGTCCCATGCTTATAACACTGTGATGTAGAAGGTAGCCATACAAAACTGTTAGCATTGCTTCAACCGTGACCTGCTGCACACATTAGCCCATAAATATCCATACGAGGCTCTCTTATTTTCAAAATGTGTACAACAGAATACATTGTAAACAAATGTGTACGGCTATAAGCTATATATAATAACTACCCCAATCACATTCAATTGAAATGTGTTGTGTGAGGCAGAGGTAGGTCCTGGACTATGAGAAAGGCTTCTAGCATTACTTTCACCTGAGCTTGTGAGCACACAGCTCTATCTGTTATTAAGAGCCTGAATCGGTCTAATTAACGGTGAAACACATTATGGTCACCCGCAGTCATGAAGCGTAATAATAATCTAATAATGTACTTAGCGATTCTAAATATAGCAGAAACCAGAAAGACTTTTTATACACCTTACGCTTGGCTAGGTAGGTGGAGGGGTAACGTCATAGTGCAGCATGCCATGTTATGTAGCACTATATTAGTATGCATTGGGCCACAGTATAAAGTCCATGGTCAGTGTCATTCACTGAGCCTCTATGTGTTCATACATGCAATATTCTGCAACAGCAGATATTATTATCAGTCACGTTTCCATTTTATAGCATTCACAAAATGTTTAGGGTGTTTCTGAATTCAACAATGGTCTTTTTTTAAAGGAGAGACAGCGGTCTGCCTCTGCATTTCTTCATTTTTTTTAAAATTCAGTCGGGGGGAAAGCAGAGAGGATTACAGACAGAAGTGGGATCACGGTACAGAAAGGTCCGGTTATACCCTGAAGGGGGGGGGCCACTCTACGAATGCGCCACACGGTCTGCCCCCCCCCTCCCCCCAAGGCTGGCGAAGCAGGCTCAGGGGACACCGACCATCAACTGCCATTCAGTCACGAAGCCGCCAGACTAATATCAGCAATTAGCCTTCTCTGGACATCGTCTGAAAATGTCCGGCTTGTGCCGCTATGGCCCTGCCGCTATTACAGAGATGGGACTGGGAACGGAGAGGAGTACGACAGCGTCGTCCGTCCTGACCTGGAAGTAAGACGTTCACCTGGAGGCTTACAACTCAATATAGCGCCCATTTGGAGGTCAAGCGTAGTCTGTGTGTACTCTGTGAGGGACAGCACTGTGTATGTGCTATTTTCACAATAAACCCCTTAAGTCATCGTAATACAGGGATCACTGAATTGAAAGTGATTAGCACAACGCTTAGTACTGCCAAACACACAAAATGATACCACCTCTCTTATATAATGTCCGATTTACCAATAGACCAACCGACCAACCATGCATTGACCAGTCAAATCACTGTGCATTAATTGTGCTCATTTCAGCTCTGCTTTCAAACCGTATTTATCGCTCTGGGGTCTAACAAACATAAGCTCACTACCTTAATCTGTATTAAACGTCTAAACGGAGACATATTTAAAACAAATAAAAAGGTCCAGGTTGTACAATCTCCAGCTTCTGAGGTTTCCCCTGCTGTGTATCGAATCAAGTAACTGTCCCTTCCCACCTTTAAATCTACGAAATTTCACCAGCCTTCGTGTCCAATCTATTTCAGGAGCCTGACAGAATGAACCATCACCACAGTTCATTCTCAACACTACCGCACATGTGAAAATTCAAAAACTATTAAAAATGAGAAACTGATACATAATACAAACATAAAACAAAAGTAAAATCACCAGCCCAGGCTCTGCGAGATGGTTTGACTAACAGAGCATCAGAAACAGCCACAGGGAGGTTAATGGAACTCTTCACATTGTTCCCTTATAATTGCTGCAATGATTGCTGTAACTTTCTTTTGTTTCACATTTATAGGTGTTAATAAGTGTTCGCTGTCAGACCTTTCAGTCAATAAGAAAATCAACACTAATTAAAATGGTTTAAAAAAATGCGTCAGTTGCCTCAAAAGCATCTGACACAATTAGAATTATGCATCCTTGTTAAAAAAAATAAAAAAATCCACAAGAACACATTTTATTTATATAGTGTTTTTCCCAACAGATATTTTTATCCAAATACATACACAAAATTGGAGAAACAAATTCAAGGGAGATGCAGTACAATACAACCGACAGAAAACAACAATACAACTCACTAAACAGACGGGCTTATAAGAGCACTTTAAAAGCACAGACTGTTTGAGGCTCAGATGTGTTGGCGGAGGGCATCCCATGCCTTACGACAGGGTTCTTCAAGGGGGACTCATTTTTTTTAGATGGTGCATGTGGACATTTTTCACACACTATTATATTTTTAAAAATGTTCGAATTAGATGTATAGTAAATGTGCATAAACCGAATAGATTCTCCCAAAAAAATTTGGCTTATAAACAGAGCTAGAGAAGGCCCCATCACCACAGCGACCATATGTGACCACCTCATCACCGATAGGTCAGCAAAACAGGAGTCCATGCCCCTGATTGGTCTAAATCCCTACAGCACGTCAACAACTAGCTGGAACTTATAATAATGCACATTTCTTGCACACTGCAGAAATAAAAGGGTCATGCTATACTTTCACAAAAATAACAAGGTTATAAATAAAAAGAAACATAAATTCCAAAAATCAGTCAGACCATATTTTGCATAATATCATCTTTAAGGTGCACTTACTGATGGAATAAGAAATGGAAAATTGTCTGGGTTTACTATGATCAAACAGTCTGAAAAACCTCTCAACAGCATTTTACACAGGCTATGAATAATTTTAAAAGGTGATTTCTTAACTATTAAAAATGCACTACTGGAAAGAAATTAAATGCCAAGAAAAACCAAAGAACCTTTATGTGGTGACAGAAAATACTTCCAAGTGTGCACAAGGCATATTTCACACAGCACCCTCTTTAAAAAGAGCGGCAATAAATTAATTTCATGGAACGGGAGAGATGTTTACACACGCGCGACTCTGAAAACACGCTCTGTGCGCTTAGCGCGAGGAGCTGAAAAGCATCCTCTGTGTTAGGAGAGGAGCGAAAACAAACTCAAACAGAAATGCTTCTGAGGGAAGGAGACGTGCGTTTGGGCTTCACATGCCCACAGATTTAATAAAAGCCCCCGTCCCCGTACGGCACGGTACATCACAGGGAGCATCGCCGAGCAACGGAGCGCACGGCGGCTCGTTTTGTAACGTCAAAAAAAAAATGAAATTACAGCCCGTTCCGCGGCCGCGGGAAAGGGAAGAACAAAAACAATATGGAATGCAAGGATTGGGTAAATGTCAGCAGAGACGCGTGACATGTTTGCATACCCGGTTTGATGTATGGCCCTCGCGTCGGAGCGATTATTCCCTCAGCAATAACACAGGCAGGTCTGTCTCTCGGATTTAATTGAAATGGGACCGCAAGAGTCGCCCCTCCCCGCGCTGGGAATTAACACAACCTCTGACTCTCCGCCGGAGCCAATGGAAGAGGACAAATTCCACAGGGCGATAGCAGTAGTCAAGGTTTTGGCTCCCCCTCCACAACCCCAACGCCAATCCCAAGCCCACCCCACCCCCAGTCATCAACCACATCATCCCCTGCTGCCAACACCCCCACTCCTAACCTCCTGGGAGCCCTCTGGGGGGCTGTGACCCCCCATCCCCCCAAACCCAAAGGAAACTTTACTCTTATCTCCCCCCCCACCACCCCACTCTGACCCCCCCCCGAGATCCCCCAACCACTATCCAACTTTCACAATCCTCTGATGTCACTGGCAGTAAATGCAACCTGACAACTACAAGATTCTGCCTTCGAATGCACTACATCACCAAGCTGCAAGCGCTTAATTCACCCTGTCCACTTTCCTCGCTGTCCAGCCAAATTTTCCCTGAGTCTTGGCCTACTGATCACAGAAGTGGAAACCTTGCTTTAAACTCTGTTTAACTGGGGGGGGGGGGGGGGGTCCCTCCACACTAATTTCAAACTATACACACAAACAGATTCACTGATGCCCTACAATCACTTTAAATGCAGAACAACTCATAAAAATCTACATTAATGTGTACTTCTACAGTCTATTTGCCAAAGACAAGTTTGGCAAATTACACCCAATTAATGAAAAATTTGCCTAAGTAATGAAGGTCCACTTCAAGGTGGGCGGGGACGGGGGGAGTGCCCATAAACATGCCTGTGGGAAACAAACAGAGTTTCTGTCTGTTGCACTGCATCTTAAATTACATGAGACCACGCTGACCAGCTCCAGGTTCACTTCCTGTAAAACAGGCTCATGAATACGATATTCAGTGCAACATGACTGTAAGGGCACACTGAACCGTATTATGACAGATCGCACGGGTTACTGTCTCTCACTGATTTTGAGAGCGTGACTAACTTGCCGGTCAGCTTCAGGGACTCTAGGACAAATAATAAAAACGCCATCAATCAACTGAAAGCACAGGGGGGACTTTTGTTCTATTTTTTTTCCCCTCAATTTTTTTTAAGAGTCCATTGTCTCTCTCTACTTCAAAAATCTATTCTGGCACAGCTGTGGACGTTATGGTAAAAGCTTTGTGCAACCTGGAAACTAAATTTTGAACAGCAGTTATGGTCAAAATAGAGCACACACACACACACACACACACAAACAAAACAAAAAACACTGCTATTGTAGCAAACGTGCTGTAAATATTCTAGCAAATAAATCATCATCTCTTTGCGCATGTATGTGAGTTCCTCTTCAATACCCAGGTTTATTTGATTATGTGCAAATCCATGGATCATCATTGCATGTTGGTTTAGAGAACAGGCTGCATACATTATTTAAATACCTGTGAATCTCTAAAATTCACACGTAAAATAACATCCTATAATACCTTGATCTGAAATAACCAGTGGGGATATCTCCACAGGAGAATTTCAGACTTTGCAAGTCAGGTTTGTCCCCTCATCATTAAAATGTTTTTATTTTATCATTATAATTATTAGGACACCACACATTATTATCCCCGAACACAACATCAGGCTACAGTGAAAATATGAATAACATGTGGCACAATGTTCGGGGAACTGGAGTTCCATGACAGAGGGTTTCAGGTTCCAATCCCCAATGGGGCCCTGCCGTTGTACCCTTACTTAACCCGAGTTTCTTCAGAAAAAATACAGCCATTTAAACAGATAATAAACTAAGTCAAATGAGAGCCATTTATGTTAGCCCAGATATGTGCCCAGCAAACGAAAGACAAGTACTAAATGTAGTAAAAGAAACGTTTCACGAGGCAAGTTAAATTTGTTCGTAACAATAATAATAATAATAATAATAACAATAATGAAAATAATAATCTCTATTCCAAAATGTTTTGATGTATTAATGATAGACACAATCGCCACACGACTGACATAATCTGCAATGAAAGAAAGACACAATCTTCCTTTGAGGCGAATACTTTGAAGAACAAGAAAGGGAGGGGGAGAGCCCACGGACCTCTCGCTGGGCATGTGAAATTGTGAACAATTATTTGCTGTGTAAAATACAATGCCAGCCAGATGAACTGAAGCTCAACCCTGCAGATCAGCAGTCACCCTACTGCCAGCTGCACACTAGAAAACCCACCAACCGTGCGTGCGCGCGCGCGCGCGCGCTTTGTGAAATTGTTAGTATTTTATCCGACAAGCACCGATAAACCACCAGAACATGGAACGGGCTGATTTGCGCGCAAGGTTTAAGTCACTCCATTGCATTTCGGTTACAAAAAAGTTAATTATTTTTAAAATAATAAAATGGGTCCCTCAATGATCAGACAGTCTGATCAGAATGAAAACGTACAGTAGCACACTGCAGCAAGCTATTATTCATTGCTGGTATATGCGCAGATTCCCCAGCGCATACAAATGCGTTAGATCTGTTTATCATAACAGAACCCAATAATGAGCTACGACAGCCGATAAATAGCCTTCCTAGTTTAATCAGTACTGTTGGCTTCCGTCTGTACTGACATGAAGTCCCCAAAACCCGCTGCATGCCACTTGTTTCCCATATGCCACAGAATAAGCCCCAGGAAAAAAAACCCATCGCTCCATAAAAATTACGCCTGTTATTCGTACTTTTCCCAAGACTGCCAGTCCATTGCGCTATCACTCGGTCCTCTCGACTACCACCACATGACGGGACACCACAAACTCTTTGCAACATTCCAGCACAATATCAGCTCTGAACTTAAACACCTTTTTTCCGACCGAGTACAAAACTCGAGATGGATTTCGAACAAATCGTCAGACCAGTTACATATCGAGGTATTTTCCGTCGACCGTTCTTACCCGACCAATACACTGCTAAAACAATGCTGCTATAAACTTCCTTAAAATATATCGATATCTTACTCTGAATGCATGTTCTATAGTCGTATATAGTCTCGAGTAAAAGGGCACACTTACGCAATCAATCGTTACAATGATATCATTATAAGGTAAACTGTTTATGAATCAGTTTCCACAAACCAAAAAAACAAAACAATTTACTTCCGTTTCAGTTCGGTATGTGCATTATTATTAGTTTACTTGGTATATCGCCGCGTTTGCAGGCATGCTACTGTGAAGCATTTCGTTCACCGAAGCACAGGCTTGCACGGTTACAAAACTTGGTTGTGGTCCACCTTAAGAGACACTGGAGTTGCATTGAATCAGCTAGCGTTTCACTTACCTTTCAATGATCTTGGTTTGGCTTGCTTGCGGCGAGACATCCTACAGAAAACAGCTGAAGTTGCTCAGTTTCAGACCGAGAAATTGTATAGCCTACTCTCGGTAGCTAATATCATAGGAAATCCGCGATTGTTTTCGACCACAAGAGTAGCGACTTCGACATTACAGAAATGTAAGTAAAATAATAGGATCGCAATTCTGAGATAGGTAGACTGAGGTAATTTTTATTATATATATCTGAGATATCGATACCTATTTAATTCGACTGTGGTAGCAGGAAAAGTGTCAAAATTCCGTCGCATACTTTCATTTTCCCCTTCAATAAACATACGCGTGCAGACACCGATGCGTTTTAAAAACAAAACCAGAATTGTAGCCTTTTGCGTTTGATCGTAACAGTAACCGCGAAAAGAAAGACATTGGCAATCGCCCGCTGCGAAAATGGGGGAAAAATGCAACAAAACAAAACAAAAAGAAAGAAAAAATATTTGTACTTTCCCCCTACATAGCTAGCTACTAAACTAATTTAGGCTGTCCCTTTCCGTTATTCCAGATAGCTGTTCCTGGATTTGGATGTCAATCTGATCTAAGTCTACGTCTAAATTGGTAAAAGAAGCGGAGAGAGAATGTGTGCTCCCTCCTCGTCACAAACCTGCAAGGTCTTGGACTGCGCTGTCGCTCCGGTAGTCCAGATAATAATGGAAAATGGAAGTAAGGCCCCCAAAGCCATCGGGATGACTCCAGAGGGGGCCCCTAACCCGCAGGGAGTCGCTCTGTACGTAATCACTGAGGAAATCATTGTCAGCCTGCCTGCACTCACACACAGACAGAGAGGCATGATTAAAAATCCGTGGGACTCCAGCAAAATGCGGACTCCTGGATCCCGTCTTGCGGACGGATCTGGAGTCAGTCTCGGGTAAACCGAGTCGCGCTCGCTCTTGGTCTTCGGCAGAGTGATAGTCCCCCTTCTGGCAGGAGCGATTAGGGAGAAGATTTCGGCGGTGTCGCAGTTGCTGTTATGGGGCAAAGCACCTGCAGGGAAACTGAGATGACCGACTGGAATACGGCAACCGTGTGATTCACAACAGGGGACAGTTTATGACCCTGACCAGAAACAATCATTTGTTTTTTTTTCTATTCTTTTGTGCGTAATTGCATGATTGTTAGTGTTGGAAAACTATTGGGAAGCCAAGCCATATAATTGCATATAACTTGTTTTGACATTAACATGGTAATCTTTGGGAAGAAGAAATGTGACATTTGCCTAATTATAACCTATTATGTTGAAATATCATGGAAAATATAGCAAGCTTCTGTAAGGAGACTTAGGCACAACTTAAAATGTGCTTTCTCATAAGAATACCAGCTATTAAGATCAGCTATTACTCTTACATTAGACGAATATCAGATTGAATTCCTTAGCTGAATTGGAATGGAAAGTACCTAAACTTTACTTCAAACCAACAAGTCACTCAAGATGTATTCAGTAGCCTATAGGGCCATCTGAAATCTGACCACCTGAACATATTAACAGTTAACAGATCCCACTTTTTCAAACTAAGTAATAGACATGCTCCACAAAAGCAGTGGTGTCTTATGAAGAAGTCATTTATATTTATGGCCACCAGTTCCTCTTGGTACTTCACTCCTCTGCCAGCTAGAGGTCATGATAGCCTCTTTGTCAAGTCCCTTCTCAAACAAGTACCCCCTTTGCACCACCTTAATCATCTAAATTGATAAAGTAATTGCCACTAATTAGGCTCAGATAATGATTGACAGCTCTGTTTACAAGCAACACGTGTTAAATTCAGTTTGAGTACTTACTACCCTGGACATGCTGCAGTATTCTTAAGTGCTGTGCAACACAAAATTGTTACTGTAGATTAAAACACAAGTGTAACATGAAAGTACTAGAAGATCAAGGTATAAGGATGCAAGTGACAAGACAGTGATCCGAGACTGGGAGTAACCCTGTGGAGGAGTACTGTTAGAGTAAGTCAAGGTACAGCCTGAAGAGATACGTCTTCAGTCCACAGCGAAAAATGGGCAATGACTGAGTGGTTCGCAGAGGAATGGGAAGTTCCTTCCACCATTGGGGAGCTAGGGTGGAGAGGCTCCATGGTCGGGATGAGCTTCATTCACGTGGATGGCAGGGAGTGCAAATGGCTTCACAGGTCTTTCTGATTTATCAGGTGTGTTCAATTGCTTCCTTAGTGCTGGTTTAGAAGAGCTTTCAGTATCTTGACTTGTTTCTAGGCTTTTGATTGGCTTTGAAATGTGTTATTGGGGTTTGTCAATATGAGGAATAGAATTGTACCAGTGAAGTCAAAGAAGCCATTGCTGCATGAGGCGGAGAAATAAGAAAAAAATTCTGAGACATAGGCCAAACCTTAGGCTTACCAAAATCAACTGTTTGCAACATCATTAAGAATAAAGAGTGCTGGTGAGCTGAGTAATCACAAAGGGCATGGTAGGCCAAGGAAGACCTCTGCAGTTGATGACCGAAGGATTCTCACTGTAATGAAGAAAAACCCCATACACCTGTCCGACAGATCAGAAACTTTCTTTAGAAAGCAGAAATGGATGTGTCAGTGACTACTGTCTGCAGAATACTTCACAAACAGAACTACACAGGCTACACGGCAAGGTGCAACCCACTAGTTAGCCACATAAAACAGGATGGCCAGATTACAATTTGCTAAAACGTACCTAAAAGAATCAGCAGACTTCTGTCTTGTGGAGAGATAAGACCAAGATTCACTTGTATCAAAGTGTTGGCAAGAGCAAAGTGTTGAGGCTAAAAGGAAATGCCAAAGATCCGCAGGTGTTATGGTTTGGGCATGTACGGCTGTCACAGGTACTGGCTCACTTGCCTTCACTGATGATGTAACTGCTGATAGCAGCAGCAGAACGAATTTTGAAGTGTACAGAAGCATCTTATCTGCTCAAGTTCAACCAAATCCCTCCAAACTCATTGGATGGCGCTTCATCCTACAGCAAGACAGTGATCCCAAACATCCTGCTGAAGCGACAATGGAGTTTTTCAAAGCCAAATACTGGAAAATCCTTGACTGGCCAAGTCATTCACCTGATCTGAATCCAACTGAACATGCATTTGATATGCTGAAGAGAAAACCTAAGGCAACTAGTCCCTGAAACAAGCTACTCAGCACCTGGTGCTGTCTGTAGGTCACAGACTTCAAGCAGCCATTGCATGCAAAGGATATGTGACTACACATGACTACTTTCATTTACATAACATTACTAGGTCCCAAACATTATGGTGCCTTGAAATGGGGGGACTCTGTATAAAAAGTGCTGTAATTTTTACCTGGTGAAATCAAAATGTATAAAAATACCCTTTAATAAAAGCTGAGGATTTAACCACAGGTGAATTGTTTGACAAGTCTAACATTGTGGAGTACAGAGCTGAATCAAGAAAAAAAAAAGTCTCAAACATAGACCTCACTGTATATTTAGTCATTTGGGCTATTTATCATTAAAATATTCACTGTGTATTTTTGCATTCACTGTTTCTGCCGAGCGTTTGCATGCATTACATTTGCTATAGACGTGACGCGAGTGGTGTGGCATAGGAGGTGCAGTGCATTATGGGCTGATTATGATGTTCTCTGCGGTCTCCCTGCCCCTCCTGGGAAGGTGTCTCTACCTTGTTATAATGCCGGGAGGAGGCGCCGTGTCCTCACCCCCTCTCCCCACCACCACCTCCTGCCATGTGCAAATAAGCTCGGGCGAAAGGTCCGGCCCTGCCACAGCCGCCCCTTCCCTGGGAGACAGGTCTCTGGCCTCGGGAGGCCGGGGCACGCTCAGGAGCACCGGCGATGAAACCAATCTGCAACCTGCGGACTAAAGGTCAAACCTCCACAGTGCTAACTTTTATCTGCCCTTCTCTGAAAGTTAGAATTTTCCCAGGAAGCGAAGCGAACGAAGGATGAGAGGGTGTCGGGGGATTGTTGAGTATCGTTTGGGGATTTTGGTGGTCCAGGTGAGGGGCATAACATTATTATTATTATTATTATTATTATTATTATTATTATTATTATTGATATAAGAATAGTGCATCTCAATATTCTGGACTTCTGTTCACTATGACCAGGTTATGTTTCTTAGAACTTTTAACAGCGTGAACGGCTTGTAAAAATTATGGAGTCATTTTTTTTTTCCAGGAATCACCATATACTGTATAGAAATAGTGCTGGTTTCTCACCTAGGCTAGGTGACCCTTTCTGTAAGATTAGCCTGCTGCCTGCATAGACCTTGCCGAAGCATCGTGACTGCAGGAATATGTTGACGCCAAGGAATGATTGATCTCCAAGGAGCAGGGGATTCATTATCTGATGACTAAACAGATGTCTACCGGATGTGTTTATTAATCACTCTCGTTGACTGTATTTTCTATTTGAAACCGTCTGCTTACCAAACGGCCTTCATTTCATGGCCAAAAGTATGTGGACACGTGGCATCTACGTTCTCATCCAAAATTATGAGTATTAATATGGAGTTGGTCCACCCTTTGCTGCTATAATAACCTCCACTTTTCTTGGAAGGCTTTATGCTAGATGTTGCACCATTGCTGCAGCGATTTGCTTCCATTCAGCCAGAAGAGCATTAGTGAGGTCAGGCACTGATTGGGCAATTAGGCCTGGCTCACAGGTAGTTTTCCAACTGATCCCAAAGGTGTTGGATGGGGTTGGGGTCAGGGCTCTTTGCAGGCAAGTCAAGATCTTCCACACTGTTCTCGACAAAACCTTTTCTATATGGACCTTACTGTGTGTGCCCAGGGGCATTGTGATGCTAAAACAGGAAAGGGTCTTCCCCAAACTGTTGCCACAAAGTTGGAAGCACAGAATCGTCTAGAATGTAATTGCATTAACAGTTGCCTTCGCTGGAACTAAGTGGCGTAGCCAAAACCATGAAAAACGGCCCTAGGCCAAGGTGTGTCCAGATACCTTTGGTAATATAGAGTATATAATCAATGCCACTTCAACCCCTGACTACTTGTTAAATGACCTCACAGATCTATAGGAGAGAGCTAGCACCAATCAAAGGTGTGGCCTACCTTTCACAGACAACAGCGGGTAACCTGGCAACACCAGGTGCTTTTGTGTGATGGAATAATGCAGCAATAACCAAAATAACTTCGACTGACTTAAACTTACCTGACCCCAACCTTTCTCACACCCCTTCTCTCCCCAGCCTTCCACATATAGGCTACAGAATGTCAGTGTCAAAACTGGCAAGCTTCACAGAGTTTGTAGTGAAAGATGATTCAGTGAACTAGATGATCTGGGTACCGCTGTCCTTTGAGTCAGGCTACGGTAGGAACCAATCGCTTTTTGGGTACAGCTCATGTTCCCCGCCTGGTAGCAACCCCCCCGCCCAGCCCACCCAAACAAACACACACACATTTACGCCCTTATCAACTTAGTTTCAGTTTTGGGATAGATGCTGCATTGCCTCATTATGCAGTGGCATGGTTTACCCTCTGCAGAAATTCACCACCACCTTTAAAGGAAGGGAGGGGAGGTTCTGTCCTCTTGCACTTTCCCAGACCTGCCTGGAGGTGGGGTCAGGGCAGGGGGCCACGGGGTGAAGGTGCAGGAGTGGGCCTGAACACAGCCCGGGGTGGAGAGCAGGATGTGAGGTCAGTTCCTTGGCTCAGCAGGGAGTCAGCGGGCTCTCATTAAAAGCGGGCAGGATGCACGGTCTTCAACAGCAGTGTCAGAGCAGGTTAGCCCACTGCCTAGTTAACAGCGCTATGCAATGCGAGGCACATGAATTTTAGTGTTTTTTTTGGGGGGGGGGGGGGGCTGGGGGTGGGGTGGTGTGTAATGAATTGTAATGTTGAACTGCCAGGATACTGGCACTTTAACCACTCTGTAGGAACCGTATGTGCTTTTCCTTGCTTTAATGGTTATTTTTATACTCTGTAATAGTTTAGTCGTTCTTTTGTTTGCAGAAGAAACTCATCGTTCAGCGTACCGATCCCTGTGGTATGGGCTGACATTGCATAGGCTGAAAAGAATGCAGATGTTTATGTAATCATGGGCAGCATATGGATATCAAACAGATCAAGAGGACGGAGTTGTGCGTATCACACAGGCCACCGCGTTTAACAGCACTGTGAGGGAGACACAGGCTGCAGTCTGCAATGTTCCTGAAATTAAGAGACTGCAGTGGTATTGATTTTTTTTTCTTCCAGGGTACAGCTTGGCACAAGCCCCAGACATATAGTCAAGCAAAATAGAGTCACATGCAAGGACTTGAAATCAACAAGGAGAGGGCTGAGAGAAAGAGGGTCTGATTATAATTATTAATTAAAAGCACCTGAAATGAGCACATGGCAATCTTCGACCCAGATAATAGTTACCCGTAAAGAATACATACACATAAATGTACACGCACGCACCCACACAATTTCAGCATATAAAACCAGACTGTTGCCAGTATATTTTGTACAAATAAAAGCACACACTGCCTCTCTTTCTGATCTATCTGTAATCTGAGTAACTGAGAAAGGTGTGGTTCCTCGTTTTACCATGAATCTCAAATGAGGAATCTGTAACCGGGCTGGACAGCATTGTGCTGGGTGTGGAGTGGACACGTGGACTTGTGGAGTATGTCCCAGCTCTATTCCCAAAACATGCACCATTCCTTGTGACAGGAAACTCACTGTTTGTAAGACTGACTGTGCCAAAGTACCACGCATCAACACGGGTCACAGACAACATTTATATACTTGTCTTAGTAAACAAACAAGCACAGGAATTGTGTCATTCATGACTTGGCTTTGATTCAGTTTACCACCCAAGTCTGACCTAACATATTTAAGAATCTTGGGAAGGATTTCATTCTTTTCAGTAAAGAATTCATAAATGTATCAATTTGAGCAATATGCTTTTATAATTTTATTTCATGTGAGTAAAGTAAACAACGATGGCAAAAGAACACACATAGCAAAGCATCAGAGTTTTTCCCACATCTGGACAGCGTTCTTCCCTTCAGACATAATTGCGTTTTCTTTGCAATGTTCTTTCTGGAGGGACGTGCAGTGCTGTCCATAGGGTTTCTGACACTCGCCCCGTACACTGTCCTCCTTTGGGGGCGGGGGGTTCGATCGCCTGCCATGGCACCTTCTGAGCAGTGATCCTTTCTCTGTTTGTTGCCCTTTCTGCATTCCCCCTGTCTGAATAAAGTGAAGAAAAAAAAAGAAAACGGGGCAGGCTGTTCATTCTGCTTTTACAAAACAAAAAACAACTTTATTTCTGTGACCACATTCAAAATATAAAGAGTGTTAATTTAACTGTAACAGCTTATATCCGTCCTAGAGAGATTAAATGTACTCTGTGCTCTAACAGAGGGGAGAAATGTACTCTTTGAGAGGTGATATAATGCTGAACATTCTGCTGCGTATTTTCAGCACCTGAATCCACTGGCCTCGCTTAAAAAAAAAAGAGAGAAAAAGAAAAACATTGGAAAAACAGCCAGGCGTCACGCAGCGCTTCTGTCAGAAGATCTGAAATTTCCCCTTGGTCTCCTGGTGGGATGGAACCCCACGGTAGGATTAGTGGGAGCTGAGACGGGCGAGTCTGACCTTCTCCCGCGCGGGGTCAACCCCGCCGCGTCCCGCCTGTGGAGGGCCTGCCTCGCCCCAAGGCCTGGGAAGTGACTTCCTGGAGCTCGACCCCCCCGTCCCCCCCGTCCCCCACCCCCAACACCGCTGAATGTGGTTCACCCCGTCAGCAAAACAATGGGCATGAATTACGCCACCCGCTGCTCCGCTCGGTCCTTGGGGGCCCAAGGGGGTTTTTCTACTTGTCAGACCGTTTTTTTATTTTTATGTTTATGGGTGGTTTCTGATCCGCGAACTTAAAGAAATTGGTTTTGAACTACTGGACTTTGTCCCCTCAAAAAAATAAATAAAACAACAAAAAGCAAACAATCAATAAAAAAGACAACATGAAAGAAGTTGAAGGGTAACAGCCAGAGAAGTAGCTTTCCTGCGGTCGAGAACACTCGCCGTTTCTCAGGAGTCACAGAGAGTCCATCCAAGCTCGGCCAAATGCACTGGATGTTCCTTGTTATGGCTGGATCCATGGATATTTCAGATACAAAGATCTCTCGAGGGTAATCTGAATATTCATTCCCAGGAATGTTGAGAATGCAGGAGCCTTTTTTCCCCATGGCAACGGAGCCCAGCCTGACTCTGAGGGGTCTGCCTACTCCTGGTGGGCACCGTAACCCCCCCCCCACCCCCATCCCCCACCCCCTACCGCACGCTTTCATCTAAAACCCGGGGTCAAATACTTTATTTGAAATCCTTTAACCCTTTAGGCACCGCTACAATTCCTGCAGATTACTGACAATTTAAAAAGAAACATCTTTCGTTCACCAATATTCATTACAATAATTTTTCTTGAATGTTACCGTGACTCTGTTTTGGTGATGGTGATGATGGTGGTCATTGTCATGTCATTCCATGTGAAAAATAATATGCTTAAGTACACCTGCTTTTATACTTAACAATACTTGAAGTATAATTTAATTTTATATCACGTATGCTTGGCATACTACGTTTTTGATCTCAGTGAAATCCTGGTTACAAATGACTTGGTGAGATATCCCTCAAGCAGATCATATAGCTGTGCATTCTGACTACGATACTGTAGGGACACAGGACATCACTTTTTCAGATGGCGGAGAAGCCCGTTTGTAGCTCATAAGAGTAGACCAGGACGCCATAGTACTGGTCTCTCTACTGCTGGATGAATTATCTCCCTACAGTGTTGATAAAGTATCTAAGGGAGTTGCACACTAATATGCGATGGTACATATTCTACCAAGGTTGTTCAGGGCTGCTATTTAAAAACTCAGAATAATGAGTTCCAATCAATTTACCCTGTCGGTATTCCTAAAGTTATCCATTTTTAACTGAAAGGCAAGATCAACAGTCCTACTCCGAATGCAGGCCCAGGGCTACTCTCCAGTGCACTCTGCCCAAGGAGGCTAAAGCTAGCATCTGTTCTGCTTGACCCTGTGTAACCTCTACAAGGCCCGAGTCTGCAGTTTTCAGGTTGTTTTCAGTATCTCCGATGACTGTGAGGGTTTGACGGTATTGCACTGGATATCACAAATACAGCTATATGTAACTGGATGAGAGCTGTATTCTCAATAAGATCCAAGACCACTTGATGAAAACTCTCATTAGCTCATCATTGGTTCCCTGTGTTCTTGCTGAAAACCTACAGTATCATGCATGCGGGTGATGTCAGTATCACAGTTTCCACCATGAAAGGGTTTACCTATTTTCACTGCTTCATTAGTTTATAAAATGTTCCAGGTTTAGGCATCTCAAGGTCTATTTAAGCTTCTTAATTTTCATCAGGCAGTGCAGTTTGCTATTCCCTCAAAATTAAGGACAAAATGATTCTAAATTAAAGTGAACAATGGGCACACCTTATTTAAATGGTAACCAAATTCTTCAAAATTAAAAATACTTGTTAAGGCTGTTTTGCACCGATATCCATTCATTAAAACTAAATCCTTTAATAGAACTAAAATAAACCTCATTAAAAGTTTGTGAGAAATTGCAGTGTATTTATACTTCTATGCATGATTAGAATGTTAATTGATTTTTTAAAAAATGCTTAAGATTAGAGTAAATGATGCAGAATATTTTAAATTTCATTCAGATGTGTACTTTGATGTGTAATGACATAGTAGTGAGTGGCATGGTGGTGCAGTTAGTAGTGCCAATACCTCATGGACAGAAGGTACTGAATAGGAATCTCGGCCGAGAGCCTATCTGTGTGGAGTGTGCATGTTCTCTCTGTGTCTGCGTGGGTTTCCTCCGGGTACTCCAGTTTCCTCCCACAGTCCGAACACACGCAGGTTAGATCAGCTGGAGAGTCCTTGGGGCATGAATTATGAGTGAATGGTGTGTTGGCCCTGTGATGGATTGATGACCTGGCCTGGGTCTATTTTTGCCTTTTACCCAAAGTCTGCTGGGATAGGCTCCAGCCCCCACCCGTGACCCTTATCAGGAGTAAGCAGTTTAGAAAATGGATTGATTGATTGATGACATAATCACATTCTGGTGATCAACCGTAGTGTCAAAATTATATTGTACCAATCGTGTGTCTCTTAATGATAACCTTTACTTTTTGATTATTAAAAATAAAAAATAAAAAAAATTGAACAAAAATTGGAATGGAATTAACTTCAGAAACTTCTGATTTGGAACACAGGAGGAACTTTCCTTTTTTTCTGTTCCTTTCCTTTTCTTTCTCTTGATCAGCTGAGAGGACCGAGGCTTTTAACAAAAGTGATCCAAATTAGAATAATTAATTTTCACAGTTGCCATCATTAGCGCTCAGTGTCCCGCTCATTAAGGAGCTAATTTTCCGCTTTTAATCAGTCTGCACCCCTCCCCGCCCGCTTCTCTTCCCACCGTGGCTGTGTCTCGTAGGCCTGGTGCCAGGTGACAACTCTGTCCACGTCTCTGGCCCGGTCTGTGACCGCAACTCAACCTCACGGTCACCACCGTGTTTCAACCTCCATTTTGACTTAAACCCTCTGAGTAGTCTCTGGTTAACTTACAACCTCAGTCTGATGTACAGTTAACTTACAACTTGAATTTAATATACCGTTAGCTTACAGCCTCAGCCTTACATGCAGCTAATGTGAACCCTCAGTCTAACCTAATCTTAGTTTAATACTGAACTAAATTAAGTGTATTAGTGCACTGCACTTAATTAGTATACCCTCTACAATTACTACTGAGTTAACTTAAGCATCCAGTGAGACAAAACCTTCACCACACAATGAAATAGTCATAGTATTAATTCAATTCTAAGAGTGTTCATATGAGATTATAAGGGATAAAACATAAAACACTTTCGGCAGATGTGTACTCTAAACATTTTACTGTGTAAAAGACAATCATCCTATGCCCACCACTTATCATCCTATTGTTACAAACATTTTGAAGATTAATTCAGCATAACAAACCTCAGGACCATGATCATGTTTATTTTAACATGTGACTGTCGCTACAGCAGGCTTCTCCTCTCCGCCCTAATGACTGGGCAGACATCCAGGCATTGAGTACTACGGTCAGAGGTCAAAGGTCAAGAGGTCACACAGGGAGGCAGTGAGGGCCAAGGCACAGGGGCCTTCAGTGTCTAAATAAGTCAATCTATGCGGGCTCTCGAGTGGCGTTTCTGGCTAATGTGCTAACCTTCGAGCCAGTGATGAGCCTCATTGTCTGGAGTGTAATCCTTACCATGATGCAGGCTGTGACTGGAGGTGTCTGGGGGGTTTGCCTGATGTACTACAGTGGCCATGTCATAGCCAATCTAGAGCGATGGGCAGTCTTGCAATGCAGTAAATGCAGGTGGACTGCAGAAGGAAAAAATAAACAGCTGCACTTAGCCGCACATAATTTGGAAATGCATACGTGTGCTAGCGTGCACACTCCAAAAAAATGACACTACATGCCAGAGATTGGCATGGGCCTGCGTTCACTGTGGATTTCAAGGCTATGTGAAATAGCTGATGTGCAGTGATGTGGGGAGCTCACCGCGAGTGCTCAAGAGTCCAATTCGTGACTTGGGGAAAAAAAATGACATTAATTTGCGCAAACGCTGCTGAACTCATTACGCGAACTCTAGTGGCTGCTGGGAGATTACATTCTCTTCCGTGCGGTCTGGTCCCAATCTACATACGTCGTACATCAAGGTTCTGTTTGCGTCTAATTGCCCGCCTTTGAATTCTCTCCCCCCGTTTCCGCAGTATGTGGAAATGTCTGCAGACAACAAACGGAACGTGAGTGCAATATCTGCCACGGGAAGCCTGGCCCTTCTCCTGAGGGGATCACTGTACTGCACATAACTGACACTGTCTGAAACACAGGATGCAAGAAGATACAAATCCCATAATCCCTCTCTCCTTCAGTCAGGACTGGTAATCAACCATGGGAAGCTCGCAAGGTCAATGTCAAAACTGTAAACAACAAAGTTTCTGTCAAGCATAACAACCATGCCTGTCTTTATGATAGCCACTTGGGGTCTCTGTACCAGTCAGAATAAGATTTTTTTTTAAAAATAAAAACAAAAACAGCTTTTGTAAGTGCGGGGGAAAAGAAGACATAACTTTTTCTCGTCGGTCTCTCCGATGTAAGAATCAATGTGCGCCTAATCTTCGAGAGAAATTGATCGTTGTTCACCATGATTTCTGAGAGCAACATTCTGGCCAACGTTCCTCCCTCTCCATCTATGCTAATGTGTGGTGAGTGAGCACGGAAGTGCAGAAATAGCTACTGTGCATCACCCATGTGGGAGCCCGAATGGCGGTGTTTCACCTCATATTCTCCCCTCACTGTGAAGTGCTTTGAGACCCTGAGATGAAAAGCACAATATAAATGCAATCCATAATTGTTTTTATTATTAAAGATATTTCGAAGAAGTCCCACACAGAAAAACGGCCCGTGTTAATTCAACTCTAGCCGAGTACATGTGGTCCTACTCAGGGCCAAAGCAGGACTAATTGTACTCTGTAAGAGTTGCATTGACACTCAACATTTTACTGTGCATATTTGAAGTCCTCAGCAGACACTGTAAAGAGCCGGAGTCATTCCCAGATGGGGCCCTGTTATCCCACCCGTGATTAAAGCGATTTTCCTCAACTGCCAATGATTAAACTCCAGCCACACAAATGACATGTAAAATCTGTTAAAACTACAACATTGTCAGCGCTGATGTTCACCAACACTGACATAATACAACGTACTAGGCAGAGTCATTCATTATAGTTATGGTATAGAAACTGGATGGGGGAGGTGGTGCTGAAAAGCGTCAATGCTATTATTCTATCTGCATAATAGCAAACTGCTTTATGACAGTATTATTTAAATGATGAGAACATGAATGATAAAATAACAACAACAATAATGAGAATACAATAATACCTAAACACTGATGAAGCAGACAGAGGAGAATTGTCATGGGAGGGCTGGGAGGATGGTGGTTTTGGTCCACGGACTGAGGCAGCTAGGTCTTACGGTCCCCATGTATGTCCTGCCTTTGACGGACTTTAATTACCGTGGTAACTGGATGCACCTGTCGGGAGGCACCTTCTTTAGCGATGCTTTCAGCTTTCACATCCGTATCTGTGCTGGTAAACAAATTATGGTTAAAGGGGGGACCTAGGTCTTTTTGTTTTGTGTGTGTGTGTGTGTGTGTGTGATTAAGGGAATGAGGCCCTGGTCATGATAGTTACAGTCATTAAAGGACTCCTGAGGCCAGTCTCACACCACTACATCTAAGAGGGGTGTAATTACAGCCTGAAATGCACAACCGAACAAAACATTGGGACACACTCTGTCATAGACTCTCTCTCTCACACACACACACACACATACTCTCTCTCTCTCCCTCTCTCTCTCTCTCTCTCTTTCTCTCTCTCCGTCTGTTTCTCTATCTCACTCTCACTACAGGTCATTTCAGGCATGGGATTACACTGGTAACAACGGTGACTGTGGCTGCTCTGCTCAGGTGTACATTTCAAATTCCAAACAGTCCTTTAGCCTGAGTCACTAAGCAGGAAATTATGCAGAGTGGTGCCTGCAGCAAATCCCATTTACATAAGTTTGCTGAACATCATTGGATTGCATAGCAAAACATACATAGCAGATGGACTGTACAGTAGTTTATTCTGTGCATGCTGTATATCAATTTAATGTTTCTCTGTTCACCTGTGTGTTTGTTATGAATTCTTCTGTGTATATATATGCTGTATCTTAAATCTTCAACTTAAAAAGAAAATCCAATATCTCTGGTCAACATGAAAATAGCCTGATCTTGCACAATACAAAAGTTTAATGTTTCTCAATAACCAGAAATGAAGCATCCTTTTCTCTTTCTAGAAATATTAAATATTATGCCTTCACATCAGGTTAATCATCCTTCATCACAAGATCAGAGTATGAACGATCCTTCTTTGCTGATATGGTTAACAGAAAACACACCATTCCATACTGCCATACTGCTTTTAACTGCTTTTTCCCCATCCACAAAGGTGTGAGCAAACACATCAGCCCAAAGACCCAAAGCATTTAATTTACTTATTGATATTCCTAATGGGAACCAGGAATGGAGAGGTAGCCAGAAACCATTAGACATGACATTGCAGACCCACGACACTCCATTAACTAATCATGAGGAGAAACAACCTCAATCCGAACTATCAATTATATTTGTTGGGGGGAAATTCCTCATAATGAAGGATATGCCATCATAAATGATGCATTTCTTTTGCAGAATAACAGATCGCTATTGGCTTGATGGTAGAGTTCGTTTTTTTTTTTTTTTGACCACGAAACAAAGTGAGCAGCAGTGTGTGAAGGTGCCGGCACAATGGCCCGTGGGGGGAGAAAACGCTGAGAAATTATTTAGCGATAACGATAAATAATTCACAGAACTTTTAAGGAATGTAAGAGGGCTGCACTCTACACAGAGGGCCTCCTGACCTTTCCTCCCCTTTGAAGTCGAAAAAAAAAAAACTGACCTCTTTGCGTGATGCATGCACCAAACTATGTATTCGAAGCGTTGATATTTTTTCTATTTTCTCCCGCATTACAATTCACAGCATTTAAGTCCAGCTCAAAATTCATTTTGATGGCTGCTGATTCCTTGTGTTCCACATATCCAGCAGCACACATTGAGCCGAAGGTAGCCCAGACAAACTGTGGCACTGACATGAACCCAGATGACCTTCTCTACTTATGATATACATCCATGCCCCCGGGACACACACACACACGCACGCAAGCACACACACATGCACGCGTGCACATGCACACACGCACACACACGGACATACACACCCAAGGGTTATATAAGCTATAACATTCCTACCGCAATCCCATGGCTAGCTAGCAGACAATTCAAATCCCATTGGAATCCCATATACATCTCAATGACAGCACATGGAAAACGCATTCATTTGCATCCCATAATTTCATGATTTCTCAAGTTTCCTTAGGGTTCCTTTTGTGATTCATGGACACCAATTCCCAATAAGACATAACTGCATGAGAATTTGTCTTGTTGGAATTTCATTTGTAAAATGTTTGCGAGTTCAAAATCTCCATCACAGATGCCTATACCATGGACAATAACAGTAAGATTGTTTCTGGAGTTGATGTTGTTATTGCTTGTGGTTCCTTTAAGCTCCATTTTCATCTTTTGTGATTGATATTCTTCCTGGACATACAACATTAATTTTGTGATAAAAAGTATGCCAGATTCGAGTACAAGCAGCCAGACCTGAGATTTAAAGGCTAAGAACTGACTCATATAGGGAAATTATGGAAATTTATGTTCTCAGCTCTGTTTGATGCTGTGTATGTATGCCCGCTCAAATGTACGTCTTAATTAACATTTTTAAAAGCCTTGCTGGTTGTCGTCCTGCTGGGAGGTTGATTGAAATTTAACCACATTCTGTTTCTAGGGTGAAAAAATGCTTTCAGTTGTTCCAGAATCAATGTGATCTGAACCATAGGTAATATTTCACAATCTTTTGTACATTGTGCAGACAGTTGATAAAGAGAACACTGCCCAGGCAAGGTGTGTTTGAAAACAAAAGTTAAGTTACCTTGGAAAAAGTCACAGAGCCAAATGAATATGGTTTCATTTAGATGTCCATTTAGCCAATATTACAGAGCGAATAGTAACACTTTCTGTGAATTGTCCTTTATAAACGCAAAAAAAAAGAAATTATAAGTGCTGCATATCAGCTTCATAAGCACTATACAGACACTCAAACGTTTACGAAAATAATTAAACAGATATATGGTATGCATCATTTGGTATGTTATAGCAATAGCTGCATCAGTGGTGGCATAAAACACAATACGCCTATTTGTGGTCATTGACATAAGCATGTATGAATGCTTATGCACAGTTTATGGAGGTGCTAAGTACTGCTTATGAAGGCATCATATAGCTCTCATGAAGGGAAATTCATGGAAATGGATCATCTGAGCTGAGCTACATAATTGAAAACAACAGAAGCAAATGTAGCAGTGCCTTGTTTCAATATACAATGAACAAAAATCCAAACAGAATGCTTGTGTAAATAAAGGGGAAAATACCCTGTATGCAGACTGATGATAGTAAAAAAAAACGCCAGATGCCCTCATTTTTATTCAGTAGCTGCTGATACTTTAGTCGACAAAGACACTGAAAATATACAAACTTAAAGACGGCAAGAAAAAACAGCAAATATATGAATAACAAAAGAGCTGTTAAATGTCTCAATCTCAACCCCCCCCCCGCCCCCCATATCACCCCAGTCTTTCTAGTACATGTTGCTGAGACGAGCTTTTGAACCCAAGGACAGAAGTGATCTTGCATTGTGAAGTACAATATTTTCCCTTCCAGACTACAAATGGCACCGCCTCTCTCCCTTTTGTTTGGCGGCGCACCGCCCCGGCTTTTATTAATGCCTAAAGCTCCGGGCCGGTAAGCCTTCTCCACGTCTCCTCCTCCTCCTCCTCCTCCTTCGTCTTCTTCCCTCTGTACTTCTCAATTCTTTATTCCTCCGCTGAGATATCCTCCCGGGGTACATAATACATCTTTTAATTTCCCACAGGAAATGCGTCTGCGGCGCGGAGAGGAGCAGCACAACAGGCTGGTGGCGGTGGTGTAATCTGCGGTCCGCCCGGCCGCCGTTAAGTCGTTGTTTTCAGTAATATGCCACCCTCTCACGATGGGGATTTGAGGGGGATATTCTTTTTTTTTTTTGGCGGGTTCCAACATTAGCAGTGGAGGGCAGAAGAGTATTTAATGGAGGATGTTCCACTACACAGCGCTGTGGCCCCGTGGTGCCCCTGGGGGAACCTCAGGGGGGCCCTCAAGGGGGACCCCCACGCCTTGACAGCTTTCGCTCTCTGAACACAGGTAACGCCTAAAGAACGGTGACATCAGAGGGATGTCTGGCAAAGCAATGGCGGCCATGCTCTCTGTGTTCTCTCCTGTCTCAGTGATGAGAATCTTCATCCCTTCTGTCAGAGACACCTGAGCAAGAAGCGTAAGGTACTACTGCTTAAATCTGTCCCCTGTATGAGAGATTTGTCATGTGTACCCCCACATACATTTATGCAGGCATAGTTACATACACAGGTATACACTGTACAGGTATACGTACACACACCGACACACCTATATGTACATATCTTCCTGAGTCCCAGCAGAAAATAAGTTAACGTTTTTTTTTTTTGTTTTTTTTTTTAATAATACGAGTGTCTTGTATGGAAAAAATCTTTTCAAAAAATGTTTTTATTTTATTTTTATTGAATGTCCCTTGTGCAGGTTACAGCATGGCAGGTTGTGTGGTTATGAAATCAGATACTCAGGCCAGGTCTTACAAGAATATTCTTTCCATAAATATTCACACACACATGCATCTGTGCCTACCAATATGCACACACTTGCATTACACATGCACATACATACACGCATATGCACACACATACTGTATGAACATCAATATGCAGGAGCACGTTTTCATTCTTTATTTGAGACCGCAGTTAAGCATACAACAAAGTACCCTACATCTTTTAAATGTCAGGGATGTCTCAGACCTTACAACTCAACGTCAATATCCATACATGTCATGGCTTTCATACAGATTGTAAAACTGATTAATTGGTCTGTTTACACAGATACCTCGAAGCAGTTATTCAGGGATATAAAAATCAGTGTCATCCACAGATTGCTAAGCTGTCCACGATGGCTGAAACAGTACAGTACCTAGCCAGATGCTTCTTTTGGTTTTCGGAGAGGTCTGAAAACTGCAGTCCCCTTGCAACTAGTCTATGTAAATTCCACAGACAACCAAAAATGAACAGTTGGCATTTGAAGCTAAGGTGATCTATTTGGTTAGCCTAAGGCTTGATATTTAGTAAGGTATGCTTCTTCCAGACACATCTGCAGGTACACACAAATGCATGTATGCATGCACGCATGCACACACACTCACACACACACACACACACACACACAAAGCCACAAGAAGAAAGGTAAGATGAGGCCTAAGTGGACCCTGTGGCCTATGGTAGTGAAATTATCTCTCTGAGGACCAATTGTACTAGTACTGGTCACTATCCAGGCCCTTATTTTCACTGGCAGAAACGAGACACATCTACGCTGTTCATATCATTGCTCATGTAAACACAGACAGCATGTAAGATGGAAGATTCAGTGGTGGCCACAAATGCAGAGCTGCTTTATACACTCTCTGCTTTAAACACTCTTTCTCAGACTCTCCTGGTGAGGGATTCTGATGAGTTTTCACTTGGTTTTTGGCATTACTGAAGGACAGTGTGCACGGCTACAAATGCCTCTACAACACAGTTGAGAGTGCCATTGCTTTCTTCTGTTGTATACATTACACACAGACACACACACACACACACGTGCATCACACACATATATTTAATAATTTAATTTCAACCAAACTTTCTTGACCTTCAATATAAAAGTTAATCCGTTAGATACAAATTGGAATGATTAGTGCTTCATTATTTGAATTGAATGTATTGAATTGAAAAAAATGTAACAATATAATTTGCTAAAGCTGGTCGCTCCATATTGAGGGGAACGAGGTTTTGGCCACACACACCTTCACGCGCCGCGGTTTGGTTGGCTCGGTTACGTGACACGGCGGCGCTGGTTTCCTGTCGCTCGCACGTACGCGGCACGCAGCGGAGTGTCTGTCACAGGCCGCATTATGAAATTAAACCCCACCCCCCCCACCCTTTCACCCGCCCCGCTGCGTTATTCCTCTGCTTGTTTCCATGGCAACTCCTCCAAACTATAGGGGACCATTTAAAAAAAAAAAAAAAAGGAAAATCTTTAACAACTGCCTCTAAGGGATAATGGAACTCGTCTCCGCGGGAACTGGAGGCCCACAGGCCTCCGATGGCTGTGATACCAGCTCACAGCGGCCGGCCAAGGAGCGCCGGAGCTGTGTTCTGTGAGAGATAATCAGGCTCTGCCGGAAAAAAAAAAGACATTAAAAAAAAACGAAAAAAAAAAATAAAAAAAACACCCTGACATCGGAATCCTTCATTTTCAAATCTCCAAGTGCATGATCATTACTCCTGTCATAACACACATCACAGGGCAGAGAGAGAGATGGATATCATTATCCATTTGTTTGCTAACACGGTGTCGACAGAGGAATACGTTTGTTTATGCGCATGCTATCAACGGCACCGGGTCTGGGAATACCCTGCTCCTCACCGATAATAAGCATGTAATGCGTCTAAAAGAATAACTCAACCGTATTCTTTTAAATAAGAGGATAAGACGTTCTGTATCAATCAGTACAAAAAAAAAAAAAATAATCGAATAATATAATGCTTTTTAAAATAAATACAAAATAAAATAAATACAGTTGCTGGCCAGTTATTGCGTCACTGATTTCCAAGGACATTACATTGAATTTGCAAGGGTCATTGAATTATCTAGGGTCTAAAAAGAGTCTAAACAGCACAGATATTAATATATAATAAATTTATATGGCTGAAACAGAGCAGTATTTAGATACGTTTGCTGTTACATTTGGTTCAGACGTCCCAACCAACCTAACATCAGTGGCTACTCAGTCAGCTATGAACAGTATCTTTAACTTCACCAATTAACTTACAAAAAGATATTGTTGCTTAAAAGATGTAATTGTGGGCCCAGTACATCACTGTAACATCCCCTGCCATTTAAGGAGGGCACATGCTGGCATGCACTTCCACCCAAAATGGTGTTACAGCTGCCTAGTTTTCACCGTCCAGACAGGAAAGCTGCTGCAATCCAAGCTGTGTATTTCAAATTCTATTTTTTAAAAAGTCTCAATAATCTCAATAAAACTGACTTCACAAGGCTTCCAGAAAAGTCAACAGAAATTTAAAATGCATAAACATCTTAATGAAATTCCATTTATCAAAAAAAAAAAATTGATTTAATTAAAACATGATTGTGAGAGCAGGCCTTATCACTGGTAATTAGTATACCATGTTACATTTTATACTCATACCGGGTGAAGAAGGAGTAAAACAATCCAGCGGGTTGATGAGATCTTGAATTAACCCCCTGAGGTGTCAGTCAAAAGCTGGAGAGCTTCCCCCCCCCTCTACTCCGATGCTGGGGAAAGTGTCATTTTAATGTCTGTTCAGTCCGCCATGCCACAAGGCTGGCGCTAAGCCTGGTGGCTGCCTTTTCCCGCTCTTTTTGCTCCAACCCAAGCGCTGAGGCTGCAGAGGGCCTGATTTTAACGACTCAGCCCAGAGCCTCACACAGATGTTACATTTTCACCGTTAGCCAAATACACAAATCCAGATGCAAGACTATTTATGACACAATTCGTGTAATTAGCCAAGTGTCAAATTATTTACTGTATATATGTAACAACAACAACAACAACAACAACAATAATAATAATAATAATAACAATAACAAAAACAACAATAATAAACTCACTTATCAAACAGGGTGCTCAGATTGTTTATTGACAATGCAAAGGTATGGATGGTAGGTATGCCATTTACCAAGTTGACCCCATATCTATACAGCACCAAGTCTGACGCTTTTCAGGGTTTCCTACAGAAATAATCACGATAACCACAGACCCTTAACCGTTAAAAACGTCAACTTTGGTACCTTCTGACCTCATATACATACGCAGAAGTCAGATACAACTTCACACGTCCACACAATGAAGCCCCAAACGTATTATTTTGCATTTTCTCCTTTTTCCTGCTGATTTAGTCATCACATATATATTAATATCTATATATATATATAATTTTTATCTGAATAAATGCATATAAAAATGCCAAATATATTGACTATAATTGATTTATATTGAATCTTACAAACCTATCCAGACACATTTTTGTATTATTAATGTACTGTATGTTTGTGGGTCAGGTAAAGTTTAGTCAAGTAAGTTAAGTAACTGAAGTAAGCAAGCAATAAAGCAAGCAAGCCAGTCTGTCAGTCAGTCAGTCAGTCAGCTGCTCACTCACTCACTCATTTTGTCTAAAGATGTTTAGAGGTGAATTTTCTTTATTTTTCTGATTGGTATGGATGATGTATAATGCACATTGCTCACTTGAATCGTCTAAAACAAGCAAAGACGACACTGTGGATATTTGGGTTCGAAGGAGGAGTGTTCTCAACACTTACGCTACAGGCCTCACACTTGCATTCTAGGCACAGAGAACCTAGAGCGGTTCGGAAAATAAGCTGTGAGACATACCGTTATTAACTTTGTGAATAAAAAGTTATAATTACTTGTGCACAGGGCAGGCATTTTAAAGGTGTTTGTTCCTGATGTCATGCTGTTCTCTTAACAACAAGATGAATTGGGCAACTTCTTGATTAAACAAAAATTGAGAAGAAAGATTATTCAATCAGTGTGTCATTAATTTTATAATAATGTAATCTGTATCTAAAACGAAATGAAGTACTTTTAACTCTGTGTTTGAAATTATGTGCTTCTGAAGTCTGTGATTAAATTTACCTTAGGCTATGTCAACAAAACTGAAAATAAACACACATTATTTCTGTTCTTCATGAAAATATATGCATACAAGTTTTTCGCTTATGGTATGTAATTACACATTCTACAGTGTATATTCTGTTTGTAGTTGTTATTATTTCTTTGTAATTCAGGAAAATGACAGAAAACTGCATCAGTCAAAGAGCTTCAGAGCTTCTATTTCAGAGGCTACAAACAGATAAAATCTGACAAAATCTGTACGTGTGCTTCCCATGTGTTATTATGTCATGACATGCTGTATGTGCATGTCTACATAATCAAACATCAGACTCACAGCAAAGAAGTCCTCAAAGGATGAAAAGTGCCAGCCTATAAATAAGACTTTATATCACATTATCCCTGAAATTATTATCCCAGCGGTAGCTAGCATAATTATACCCAATCAGCAGTATATTCAAAATGGTATTGTTTCACTCTCTCATTATAATCAAGAATCTGTGTGTTTAACTGATTTTCAATCAATCTGACATTAAAAGACGAGGGCTGCACAAGTGGCATTTCAAATTGTTCTGTGCCGGAACTTTCCCTGTTTTAATCATTTCTACTTTCTTTTCCATTTTGCAACAGATTTTAATCAATTTCTCAAGAAACACTTGATTTCCATGTGATTGTGATAAGTCTGTCATTCTGTCATACGTGTGGACAGGTTATTTGTGCAGCTGATGGAGGGGACCGACGCGCTTGGTTTAAGACGCACCGCGGTTTATCATTACGAAAACGCAAGCAGGACCAGTACGGCAACCCCAAACAAAAAATGTTCAAAACTTCAAAGCCAGGCACTCATTCATGTTCCAAAACCAACATGCATCTCTCCTTCTCTCTTCCCCCCTCTCTCTCTCTTTCTCACTCGCTCCCTCTCCTTCGCACATCGAGCGTGCAACCTTCGCAAACATTCAGTCCATCCAAAACCAGAAGAAAATATGCAGAATGAAGGATGGTATAGCATCTGTATTAAGGCATGACATCACCCAGAAAGCAATCAAATGAACACCTTCTATACCGTTATGTAAACTGCAGTCCTGATTCCAGATACTCTTTCTCTGATATATTATGAGCCTGACATCGGGAAGCAATCTAAACAGTACTTATCATTCACTTATTACACACCCTACAGCGGTTTCATTTGACGAAATGAAATATGCAGAGCAAGTTGGAACAAAAATTCAAAAACGAGACAAGCAAAGGTTACTACGACAACACCTGCTACTTACTGTCTGTTTACATTTGGCCTTTGTATGCTTGTGATAAATTACATTACGTGGAAAATGGCCGCCCCTGTGCATACCTCTACAAATCATTAACCTACTGCAGGCCATCGGGACCTCTTCAGTATGAACGTGAGGACCTCTCAATGCTCACCATGGCGCTCTAAATGACATTAACATGGAATTGACAGCAAGGACGACATGATTATTATCACAAGACCCAACACTCACAGACCCTGCCTATCCAAGCCAGTGGGCCTTTGATTTAAAATATATTTTTAAAAAGTTTTATTCTGATATTACTGAGATGCAAATGCGTGCCATTACTAAATATGGCACAGTACATTAACCCCTATAGATAATATTTGTTTGCAGACATTAAGGAGATGAAACAATGTCCGAAAAATAATGACATTATAATGATCAGTAACTTTTTTCCTCAGTGTAGTCATTATCATTAGTGATTATGTGATGGCGCTCTCTAAAGCAGTCTGTGCTTATCAATTATCTGGGCGTGTGAAGCAATATCGACTCTGCTGACTGCGGACTACTGAGGTGAGTTAGACTACCTCATTTAAGGATTTATGAAGCTGACATCAGTTATAGCTTGCACACAAATACATGTTTAAAATACTTAAGTTTCAGAATTTATAAGAACTCTTTTGACAGATAACCCTTGCTGCACACTCATCATATAGAAAAGGCAACATTCTTTTTTTTTTTCTGAGTAAATACTGCATTGAATTATAAGAGAATTAACCGATTAACCCTGGTGGTTAGCGGACAAGTAGAATGCCAGTGCCATTAGTCTGCATTAACAGACCATGCAAATGCGATGGTGATGTTGATCATCTTAATGACACGCCGTACTGCTCATTAAGCTACTCCATTGGCTAACGAGGTCCTTATGAACGTGGCAGTGGGGGTGCAAGGCCTTAACAGCATTTTCGGTTGCCTTTAGGTGTACGAGTCTTTGAGGCACTGTTGGGAAAATGCTAAAAATAAGGATATGAAAAAGCGGGTGCTTCACACTTTACTTAAGCTCAAGTGCGCTTATACTACTAGCCAAATAAACAGCTTCACTTTCAAGTGTTAATGATGAGAACCCAGTGACCTCATTCATATGAATAAGTACAGGCAACGTTTGCTGTGCTGCTCTTTACTTGTGAGGAAATGGCAGCTCAAGGAAGTTAAATTGCAGCTACGGAACATCTTGTCGGCTTACTGGAGTAATCTCCCATAACAGTGGGGGATCCGTACCGAGCGCACAAATCTGTTCCTTTGTGTATCCGAAACCAGACGCACAACCAGCTGTCCAACGGTCCAGCTCTCTTATCTCTTAAGGACCACTGCGTACTGTTTATGACCTCCTGAGAGAGAGAGAGAGAGAGAGAGAGAGAGAGAGGGTGTGTGTGTGTATGTGTGAGAGGTAGAGAGAAAGAGTGTGTGTGTGAGAGAGAGAGTGTGTGTGTGTGTGTGTCTGTGAGAGAGAGTGTGTGTCTGAGAGAGAGAGAGATGCTTTTGTTGCCCTGACTCAGATAACCAGTTACAGGTGTGCTTACTGCTATCCGTGCCCTACACCACACGCTCACTTGCCCTCAGCACAATCCCATCAGCTAATGAAAAACCATCATAAAAAAGGTGCAGAAAAATGTGCAACATTCACTCGTAGAAAATATCTATTTATTGCTTACAGCATGATGTTTCAACTGCCATGGCTTTCATTAGATTAAAACAATGACAAAACTACAAACAATATATTGGTTTTTCTACACACAGGTGAGCACTGGCTAATGCAGAACAATAGAACACAGGTGAAACAGAAATGAACTTGAACCCAGTTGCTTCGTTAAGGTCCCAGTCTCCACACTTGCGACGCCAGTACATTAATTAGACAGGTACAATTATTAACAACTCTAAGCTGTGATACCACTACATGTGCAAATCTTTCCCCAAGAATCGTAGTTATCTGAAGTGAGAGAATAGCACAGAGAGAACAACTTCCTTTACGAAGAACTTAATTTATGATATTTATCTGACATTGAACATTTTGAGATTTGCATCTACTGATTTCACTGACGTTGTGTCGCAACTATTTCCCCCCTTTCTGACTGCTGTAAGTAAAATAAATATTGCACACAGAATACACAACTGAATCAACCTAATTTAAACAGAATTATTTTTTATTACCAATGCTTAATGTGTGTGTATCAGTGCATTGATGTTATAGCCTCTCTTGTCAGCTTCATAATATTGACACACAGATGTGAGATTAAGTCGATACACGTTGTTAATATACCAACAATAAGTTAATTTTATTGATAGATGGTCTTGCTCAGGGAAGGCACCATTTGCACTATGTTTTTCAAGCCAATTAAACCACCAACCTATCATATCTCCTGTAACTACAAGTTCTACACATTACCTGGGGTCTGCTAATCTTATGTTAGCTTAAATAATTATTATCATATTAGTCGCATCGTAGTGCTTGCAGTTGTGATGGTCTGAAGTTTAAAAAAAATAGCCAGTTTTATCTTTTAATAAGAATAATACAACTGCCTACAGCCTGGTGAAAATTCACCTGCATACATTGGGTGACTGTGGATTGACCTGGGATCAGTTCCTATTACTGCTAGTGTATAACTGACCATAGCCCAGGGAGTTAGAAGTCAGATGATATGACGTCCAAGTCTTGCTGCATAACAACGCCTCCCACTGGTCCATCAGGCGCCTGCAGTCCGGCTGCACAAGCTGCATATTCATTACCTCCTCCACTTATGTCTGTGCACTCACAAGCAAAGGACATTTATTAATGCCATGAGCATGTGTAAAACCAATGATTGGTATAAAACAAATAACAAGACCAATCATTGGTCATGTTACTGGTTTTGCGCATGCGAAAAGGTCTTAGTAAATCAGGCCTTTGATGTAACATTTTTAAGAGCAGTGCTGTTCTGCAATGGCCCAAAAGGACAACAGAGAATAAAAAAATGAGCACAAAAACACACAAAGTTAGGCATTCCAATTTGGGAGAATGCTGAGAGAAACTTGAAGACAAACAATAATAAAAAAAACTATTAAATACAACAGAAATAAATTGGTTACAAAAAAAAATTCTGGTTCACCATCAAAGCTTCAGCTGTGACTAATTATGATACTAATACCCAGAGCAGCCAAAACACCTGAGACCTTTCTGTTCCTCCAGAGATGCCAGTCCTAAACATGTATGGAGAAACAGACCTGCCCGTTCTGTTAATTAAACACAGGAATAAGCATGTCCGATGAAAAGATGCAATTACGAAGCCATTGTCATTTAAGAAAACCTCCCGAAACACAATATTTATGAAGTAATTGCTTTCAATTAATACATTAATCCAAAACGCTGAAGTGAATTCAGGCAATTAAAAGAAAAAGTCTTCTCTCTGTCTTTTGTGAGCCATCTCATCCGAATAAAGTACATCGATACATACTGAAATTATAGATATAGGCTATCGGAGTGTGCTGTAGCGGCTGAGTGGAGCTTCTAGCTCGCGAGTTCAAATTCTACCATTATGCTACAAAGGACTGTGTAAATGATACAGAAAAAAACGAGCTAAGGATGATGGATGATGAAATAAATCGTGAAAGCATTTTATGTGGCTGCAGTTACAGTTTATGAAAGAGGGGTGTGTGATTTAGAGGAACATCTCGGACTGAAGCGCCAGGTTTGGAAGCGTATCTCTCGGCAGCAATAGCAAATGTTATGTTGCCCTCTTCTGTTGCAGTCTCTCCCTCTCAGTCCAAGCGCAGAGTCACAATCTCATACTTCACAGCGACGGAGTGAGTCAGCCTGCAAACATTACGTGTCAGACTCTTCATAAACCTGGTTGGTTGATGTCGGGTATTTTTAAGTTCTAAATACTTTTGACATTTAATTACGAAACCCACTGAGGCCCGTTCGTTTTCTCACGGCGTCTGCTTCCAGGAAATGTCGAATCCAGGGACGACTAAGCCTGACATCACCATAGAAACAGTCCTGCTATTGAAACTGTATGCAATACGGTATTACAGGGATAAAAGTATACAAACATATTAGCCGTTACGCTAAACCGAACACCCCTCCCCCTCTCAATGCACTGTCAGGATTTGACACAGTCCTCTGCAGCCCTGACGCACTGGCGCGAGGATTCGCCGTGACCAGATATGAATGCTGATTAAGAGTTTCCCTGTGACAGGAAGTTCAGAGAGAGCTGTAAAACTGCTGGATCCACGGGTGCCCCAAAGGGAAATGGTAAAGACATGAAGTTACTCTTGCAAAGTCACACTTTAAGGACCCATAATACCAGTAACTGAGTGAAGTAAAATAAGACAGATAGTGAGGTAATACATTTCCAATTTTAGAGTGAGATTTCCAGCTGTGTACATTTTATCCAGTCCTGATAATAGTATAAAGCCATCTACTTGGTATTGTAACTACCATTTACTTGGTAATGTAACTACCTTCATCCTTTCTATTCACTTATTTGAAATTTCCTTGCCAATTCCTAAGCAATAACATGTTAATTACTGTTTATAACCATATAATACTATGACGACAAGTACAAAGTTTCTGATCTTAGAATAGGAACATCTGAGGCAAACAAAAACAGAACTTTACAAGTGAGCTCTCTCACATATGTGGCTAACTTTGAATTAGCCACCAGCTACATTCTGTGTAATTGCCACTATTTATAAGAAATGACAGGCGAAAGCTTGAACATGAGATGTTGTAGATGCACTCATGTGAATCCACTTTACAGATCCACCCAGCAGAGTTCACCCCGAGTCACACAGGTCGTTTAGAAAGAAATCAGTCAATAATGCACAGCTCTGATTTTCTTGCATTAGGTACAACCACAGCTTATTTTTGCTTTTATTGCATAAGGTGAACACTGTCGCAAACAAAGTAGAAAATTGATGTGTGAAACAAAAAAAAAAACAAAACAAAAAAACAGCAAGGTTAAATTTATTTATTTATTTTATTGACATTTTTATGCCCTCTGGTATTAGATAGGAGAATACATACAAATTATAAAATAAAAAAATCTTCCCTGGAAATAATGCTGATCAGGCATTTTTGCAGAAAGAAAATCCGCCTCATTCAGTTTCTCTTCCTTTGTCTCTCCCCCCTCATGAAGCCAAGGATTTCCTGCCTTTGAACAGCGCATCCTGTTCTACAGTGTGCGCTGACAGCAGCCATTAAAGCTTACAATGGCATCAGCTCCAGATTATGCTGATTCTTCAGCCTCCCTTAAGAAAAGCCACAAAGGTCCCGGGGTGACTTGACTGTGGCTTTCTAGAGGGCCAGAGCGGCATTACATTTGAGACTGTGCCCTTCAGTATTGGTGCATTTTTGCACTGACCTGGCAACCTTTCACTGGATTCATATCCGGCTGGGGTTTAACATGGTCATCATCAGCAAACAGCTCCAGTGGACTGAGAAACTGTCATCCAAGTATGACGCTGACTGACTAGAATTTATTGGATTTACAGTCAATGCTACAACAGCGTACGCATATCTGAATATAAAAGGGATCCTTATCCAAGCAACCTGTGATTAAACCAAAAAAAAGTTTCCTAAATACCGAATTAGTTGGCTAACATCATTGTACCATACATAAACATGTAAGGGCTAGACTGCTGTAAAATATATTAAAATGAGATTCATTTTTCCGTGAAGTGACTTCTTTTGTAGTATCAGACTACACAACACAATCATCACATTGCCTACAACAGCACACAAAAGCCAAAAAATAGCACCCCCAACGAAAACCATGCTTACTGGACAACACTTCGTTTTTGACGCGTTAATCCCTTGTGTTTGCCTTCGCGCGGTTTGACCTTGAGCGAGCAGCCGCAGTCGGGACGCGGTTTAAGACGTAGCCGTCGCGGGCTCCGCGCTCGTGCCGCCGCCGGGTCCTCCGAGACGCCCGGGCTCCGCTCCCCGCGCCCGTCTGGAGTGGCAGCACAGCTGTTGGCGCCCGATCAAACGGAGCGCCGTTTCCCGAGCTCGCTCCAATTATAACAGCGCACGCCATCAACCGCAAATACAAATAGCGCATAACCGACCGCGCGCGGGCTGAAGGATCACTGCCAGTGTGTAGCCAGCATGTTAATTAGGGTACCTTTCGCTGCGGGCTATTTGGGGAATAGCCTCTTATCTGTCTGCAATCCCTTACGCAAAAAAAAAAAGGAAAATAAATCCCCTGTTGTTTAGTTCAAGGACACACAAATATTTTATTTGGTCTATGTGCTCGCCTAATCTCAATACTAATTATTCTAAAGAAACAGAAATACTGTATGCAAACCACAGCCATGAAATTGAATATTAACTTGTATTTGCTTAGCATCCCCTGATTTAAGCAGGTGGTCATGACAATTCTCGGAAAGGATGGACTCTATTTTTTAATGAATAATGTGAAAGCAGAATCGTTCAGTGAAAGAGAATCAATTTTCAGGAATTATCGAGCGCAATGCACAGTGTGCAATTTGCTAAAAAACAAACAAACAAAAAAAAACCATACATTTAAATGATGCATATGAATACATATACACTAGCACATGCAACAAATGGATTTACTGATCGCCTCACGTAACACAACAAAACAACACCAAGGACAAACAATGCTCTGGACGCTGCTATTGTTAGACCCTGTTAGGCCACAGAAATAGCCACGTCGCAATGAGACGTGCGCGTACGTGGGCTAATTCAGGGCCTTTTTTTAGGCTGGCCGGTACGGTGGCTCAGGCTAACGTCACTGGGCCCCGTTGGGTCGTTGCCGTGGCAAACGTGCCCCCGACTGGCTCAGACCCCTCCGGTCCTTGGCGAGCCTCCAGAGCGGGGCGGGGCGGGGCGGCGCGCGGGCGGGGCGGCACGGCGGCGGCGTCCGGCTGGAAGCACACATTGCGCGCAGCGGGAACCCGCCAGGCCGGCGGCCCGCGGGCGGGAGGGACGCTCAAGGACGAGCGGAACTGGGACAAAGCCGCTCGCGTTCCCCCAGCTGTGGCACGGGCTGCCGAAGAACTTCACATTTTTTATTTATTTATTTATTTATTTTTTTTGACACCGCTGGTAAATTAGCACCGCTAGATCCCGTAGAAGCTTCCAGATTAGGCACCGCGGGTACGTGAGGAGGCGCACTACGGAGAGGCACGGAGGAGCTCGCCAACAATGAGCTCGCCGGCCAATGATGCCGGACCGGAAATTGTGCTCTTGTAAATACTGAGGGAACGAAAAATTCATAAATATGAATGGGTCTCATCGCAAAGCTGCACCAGATTTTGCCACAGGCAATGACGAGAGACACAATGGAAAAATGCCAAATGGCTTTACCCCCCAAACGACTGAACCTATCCTATATGACAGGTGTCTAGCCAGCCGGACAGGTAAAACCAAAGCAACCTTCATATTTTATGAAGCTGTCGGTATACATCATGGTTACGGTATCACAGAATGTTCTAGTCACATTTCTGTGATGTTATTGTTATTTTTCCCAAGCTCTGTCACATAGGGACTAACTAAATTGGAAGAATACACACACACACACACATGCGCACGCACACACACACACACACACACGCACGCAACACACACACACGCGCACACACACACACACACACTCACACTCACACACACACACACACACACAGCATGATCAACCAGAGCTCATCGATTCGGGGCTCCACACAGAGCCGTAATGGACGCCGTCGACCGGGGGACGCCTCCTCGTCTCGGCCAATGGCGGCGCGCGGACGGCGCGCTTATCGTTTTTAGAGCAGCGGGGCCCGCCACGCGCCCGCGTCTGCCCGCGCGGCGGCGGCGGCGGCGGCGGGCGCCGCGCCTCAATCCGCCACCCCGGGTTAATGTCTCACCGGAGGCCCGGGGGGAACGATCGATGTTCTCATTTCCGCGGAACGGGGCGCGGCGAGGCCCGGCACGCGAGGGACTCTAATTCAGGCGCGTCCCCCCCCCCCCCCGCCGAGCCCGCGCCGTATCGATCGCTCGCACGCGGGACTGCGTGCTCCGCAGAGACACGGGTCTATCTAAGTCCTACGGGGGGGACAAGGGTCCCAGAGTCAGGCTCAGTGGAGATTCCCCCCTTCCCCTCCCCAAAATAAAGAAATAAACCAAATAAAACTTAACAATAATTTAACTGAAGGGAAGTATGTATTTGGTGTACTTCATTTTACAGTACGCTCACATATTTTGAAACAGAAGGTAAGTAGATATTTCAGCTACATTACTTTGTTTTATGTCGACCGTAACGTTTTTAAATTGTATGAGTGTTTTTTTTACTCCCGATTTTTCTCTATGTCCTTCCCGCTGGTGCACAAAATCACGTGATCAAGGTCTTACTGCCTGGGAGTGATCCTGAAAAGCATGCTGCACGGTGACCGACTGTATTTTTGCGCATGTTGTTTGGAAGAAAAACACAACAGTTTACAGAGAGTTTAGAGAGAGCTAGAGGACAACAGCAGAATAAGCAATCGGTTCATAGGCTGCAGCGCAAATCTGACAAATGTATGCCCGTGGTGTAAAGGCCAAAGAGCTAGTACATTAGAGCATCCCAGGCAATTTCCTACAAGACCTCTTGAGTGGATAATACTAGCATATGAATTAAGACTTTTAGAGAAAAACAAATCAATAAGGAGAGTTTGAGACAGAGAGAGAGGGGGAGAGGAGAGTGGGAGAGATAGAGACAGAGAAGGGTAGAGAGAGAGAGAGAGAGAGAGAGATGCATTTTTATGGATTTGTTGCTTTCTCCAAATGCAGGGACGGGGATCGATATAACCTTGCTGTTTGACAAACATAGCTCTGATGTCTAACATTTATTAGCAGACATGTGGGACATCGCTCCTTTGTTCAGCTTTGGCTGTAACCCTGGGCAACCGTGACTCACACGCACACGTCCACATGCCAGTCCGGCAGGTGTTTACGCAAGCCTTTCAGGTGCGATACATTCCTCCATGCCACTGCAACCAACAACACCCTGTAGCTGGGATTTGAACCTAAAACCTTCCTGCTCACAGCCCCTTATTGGTTCCCTGACTGCCACTCCCCTTGTTCAGAAAAGACATGTCCAGTGATAGGTAAAAGTACCTGAGGGTATTACACACTCATTGATTGTATTTAAAAAAAACACACTTTTTATAAACAAAATAATGTTGGTAGAGCAGTCAGGATTAGGGTTTGCCTGGCGGTTCAAATTGTTTGGATTCAAAAAAGATAAACTAGAAGAGAGAGATTAAGAACTCCCAAAGTTGTGAGGCACACTAGTGTCTATACAGCCAGTGCAATACCCTGTGTGCTACTGGACCTGAACAAAAAAGACAAAAAAGAGGTTGAAAAAAAGAAGACAAACCATATAGATTTAAGATTGTTTAGCTTGGGGGGGGGGGGGGGACTCACACCCCTTGCTCATTTGTGTTTTTATTTGGTCATCTTCGATCGGTTCGCGTCACGCAGAACCGCCCTTTATTAGGTTATCTTCGACCACGCCGCACAAAGCACTTCCCCCCCAAAAAAAAAAAGAGAGAGAGAGAGACTCATTACAGAGCCACACAGCTTATTGACTGGCGCAGCCGCGTTTGCGCCGGGCGGTAATGGCTGCAGCAGGCGCTTCATCGCTGGAGCGAAGGTAAATGGACGGCGGGCGATGGAACGGCTCACCGTCGCGAGGATTTATTACGAGCCATCATTCCCACTCCCATCTGTCCGCATAACCGGCCAGATCGGCAAGCGGACGGCGGGGAGAGGAGGGGAAAGGGGGGGGTGGGGGGGAGGAGGGGGTGTTAGACGAGCAGACCCCGTCACCCTGCAGCCTCCCGCCCCCAGCCCCCCCTCGCCGCCCCCCCCCCCCCCCCCCCAGCCCCCCCACGCCCCCCCCGCACCCTCTCCGGCCCCCAGGGTGTCGCTCCGGTGCAGGCAGGCCTTGTTTTGCTCCATTTATTCGGCGTGACACATCTCCAATTAGCTGGAGAAGGTAGTGCATTTCCACATAACCACCTCTTATTCCTCCCCGAAGGATTGTGTCACACTCGTTAGTAAAAACCCGACCAGCTTTTTCACCTCTCCGCCACCGCCGCCGTGTAATTGCCGCTTTGATTATCTGCCGGATCCGGGGAAAAAAAACGCTTTGATGTGAGGGGGTTTCGTTTTTTTTTTCTACACCCAAAAAATATTGAGCGTGCAATCTCAGACGGTACCCGTGTTTACAGAGAGAAGACGGTAGATCATGTATATAAATAATGCGCACAGACACACGCACACGCACATAATTATAGGTCCGTACATCATAAAATGAAGTGGACAGTTGTCTGCTACTGCTCTGAGCCATCCTAAAGCTCAAAAAGGGAGGAGGCCGCTGTTTTTCCCTTTCTACGAAATCACATCAACTGTAACGATTCCCAATAACTGTGTTAAAAGAACGGCTAGAGCACAAGACGACGGCAAACGGAGCTTTTGAAAGGACGGACAGCGTGAGCGCTGTGGGAGAGCGCGTGCCGGCTCGATGGGCGCGGCGGGCAGACCGAGCGCTTCAGCCGAACCGTCTACGCGGGCACGTTTTGGGGCGCCGTGCTGCGCCGGCCGGGTGCTCTCTCAGCGGTCCGGACGGCCCGTCCCGCACGCGGCACCCCGACGCGTCAGCTGACCCGCCGCGAAGACCCAGGACCGCGCGTTTTCGATACGCCGTCCGACATTCCTGCGCCTCCTTCAGCGCCTCCTTTAAAAACGGTTTCCACGGCGCGCACGTCCGTCAGAGGCGCCCCTAAGAGTCGCCCGGAAGGAACCCAACAATCCCCGGCCCCCCCCCCCCCCCGCAAAGGGAGGCCTGACGGCGTCTGCGCAGCTGAGGCCGAGGCTGGAGCTGAAGGCGGCGGGGGGGCCGATGGGGGGTTTGGGGGGGCGGGGGGGGCGCGCAGGGGGGCCCTGCAGCAGCTGGGCAGGGTGGAAGAGGGCAGCTGTGAAGCAGCAGGGCTGAGGCGGCGGGAGACGCCGAGAGACGGGACCAGCGCTACGCCGCGCCCAAACTACCGGGGCGACCCGCCCCCCCCCCCCCCCCCACAACCCCCCCTCCACTCCGCTCACAGCCGCCAACACATCCCAGTCACATGGCGCGGCTGCACATCTGCCACGCCATCTGCATCCCGCTCCCTTAAGTGACAAGTGGCCCCTCGCTCTGAGGGGGGTGTGTGGGGGGGGTTGTTGGGTGTAAACGCGCTCTGGAATGGAAGGAAGACAGCTGTGTCGTGGAGCACGTCTGTACGGGCGGGGCACGGCGGGGGGGAGGGGGGCTCCAACTGCGGCAGGATTCACACACACACACACACACACACGCACACACACACACCCCGTACCGTGCGCCAAACCGCAGTGACACACCCCCAAACTGACCGTGCGCATCCTCCACCCTCCGGAACACACAGAAATACTGAGTGTGTTAACCAGACACAAAAATATATATCGGGTTCATTTTTCCCATCATTGGGGAAGTTTAGATCCATTTATTACACACTGATATTAATGCCAACCGTTCATTGGAATCCATTCTAGCCGTAGGACTGCCCCTGACCTTGCTCTTCACCATGTTAACAAGCCGGCCGTATGATGCAATCCACACTGCAGTCGAGTTGGTGACTGACTCTAAACCTAGAGTCTTTGCTTAACATTACATGCCTCCAGTATATCTGAGCCAGATGTGTTGAGTCTTCGCTTAACATTACGTGCCTCCAGTCTACCTGAGCCAGATGTGTTGAGTCTGTTTCACTTTATGCACTTAGCCCACTCCAGTCAGACGGGTTGATGGAAGCTTGCCCGTTATCGTTTTTTGTTCACCTAACAAACGGAAGTTATGAAGGAATGCTTTGCTTGCAGGTGTTATTGTAAACTACACACACCTCCCTTATATTTATGTGAAAAGCTCCGTTTACACACAGAGCAATTTGTTCTTTGTGGTCACGTTTCCATCTGCATCTATCCAATTAACCGAAATACCCACGTAAATGCTAGATTTTACGGCCCAGATGTTGGCGATGGCACTTCGCTTCATTTTTCCCCAGCATAACAGTGACTGATTAATGCATTTTTAATGCTAAAATTCCATATTAAAAAGACATATTTTAATTAAAATTAGTTGGTGATGAATGGCTAGTTGATGACTCAGACTAATTAATATGTTAATCGGTACAGCCCTTATTTATATATATATATATATATATATGCATACACATATTCACGTATATACATATACACACACACACACACACAAACACATAAATGCACATATACTGCTTGCTATTGGCAGCCCGTGCGCCCAGCTGCAGCCTGGATTTGTGAGGCCTGAGGATTGGCTCTGTGCGCCGGTGGCTGATGCTGAAGCATGCGGAACGCGGAGTCTGGGACAGCTCTGCTCTGGCGCCCGAGGAGACGCGGGGTCTCGCAGGGGTTTGGGGCCACATGCGTGACACCAGATCAGGTAGGCCCCACGGCGCACCCGCGGACTGATCCCCAATCAGCCCGTGACCCATCTGCAAGAGGGGCCCCCCGGGGGGGGGTTGCTCTCTTCCCACTCCCCACTCCCTCACCGACCCCGGCTCCGGAGGGGCGCTGCCAGGCACGAAGAGCGCCAATTAAAACGCGGCCGCCACAACAGCGCTGCCGGACATGGCCGACCCGGCGTGGAGATTACGGTCCGCTGGCACCCTTTTCTGGAGTTAGCCACCTCTGCAGCACCCGCTGCGCACACGCCCATACTAATGCTTACCGCATATTTCCATGGGCCCAAATACTGCTTTTTGGTAATGTATGCAGTTTTACACAGGACATGCTTCGCCGACTCATGGCAGTTACAAAATCGTGTTTGCAGTCAGGTGGAATGGTGCAAGTCAGAGAAAATCCCCCATTCAGACATTTCCATAGCAAAATGCAGAAAAAGGCCCCAATTATTCTCCATTCTTTTTTCCTTGTCATTTCACCATAACGCTGTTGTATATCTGAGAGAACAGACAAGCAGGCATTCGCTCTTTTTCTAACTTCACAAAACAACACGCCAGAACAGAATGAGAAAAAAAAATCACAATAATTTATTTCATGTTTTTGTTCATATCCAGTGACAAGTTTACATTGTGACAAAAGTAAAAAAAAAAAAAAAAACTACAACAAAATATAAAGAGGGGGAAAACTGGTGGTCATGACACCCACGAGCTGGTGGTCTTGGAAGCTGCTTTAAGCTACACAGAACATGTCTGTCCCCATCAAACGCACGCCATCGACATGATTCCTCATCGTTTGACACTAGCCCCGATGTATTTTAAGTACTTTAACTCCTCAGATAAAGTACTACACATACAAAGATGGCTAATTTTTAAAAGATAATTTACAAAGAAACGTATTACTAACCAAAATGCATGATCGTATAAATGACTTTTTTCTGAATATCAGTGAAATGGATGTTTCCTGTAAAATGTAGTCTGCAGGAATGTTCCTGGTGCCGGAAGGGTTAAAGGGTTTTAAATACTCATAATGGACACGTTGGGTCCACAGGGAACGCCCACCTGTGGACACAGTGGGGAGCGTGGAAGCTGAAAGCAGCAGCAATAATACAATGTGGGGGGCGGGGCTGGGGTATGGTGGGGTGCAGTGGAGTTTCACAGTTCTAGTGCCTAGTTTAGGAAAAATGCATGTCCAAAACCGGTCAATCAGCAGTCCACATTCAAAGGACGGCTATGATTGCTATGGAAAATGTCTTAAAAAATAACTTCACTTGACCTACGAATGCATATAAATTCTGGATAAAGATTTTTTTCCAAGTTTTTGAGAAAAAACAAAAAACAAAACAAAAGCAAAGACACAAAGCCCAGGGAAGGGGCACTAGAGACCACAGTATTTCACAGCTCTTCCGATGCTGACTGCTGAACACTTGTGGACTCTCTTTCTTCAGAGCTTTTTAACATTGTTGGAGCCATTGAGAGGAGCAAGCCGCCATTTGTGCAGCATGTGCTTATGCTCGGTACGTCGATAACGCCTTCACTACTAAGGCCTTGACCCCTTTTAGTTGCTGGGATCATGTGACCTGGTCTAGTTGTGGTCGCAGCCAGACAAAATCTGTAAACAAAAAACCTGTAAACTCGTTAAAGGAAAAAAGTTTTTCTTTCAAAATAAAACACAAGAAACAAAAACAACCGGTACTTGTTTACAATTCACTATACAAATTCAGTTCCATCTAAAAGCATAAAATACATTTGTACATTGCTTTTTTTTTTATAACCATGATACAAAATATCTTTTAAGAATGTTACAGACAAAAACGATACTCTGCTCTTGATTATTGCTTCATATAAAAATGGAGAAAGAAAATCGCATTGGATGGGATGTAGCATTGACGGGTCTCATTTCAAACTGAAATAAAAAAACGCTGCTGGTTTCACAATCTGAAATGGAAGGACTTCGGCAGAGGAAGGAGGAGCCTTCCCAATGCCGGGCGCTTCCTGTTTTAAGGCATCGCTGCTTGAAGATCCGTTCGCCCCGAGAACACAAGTGCTTTTCCCGTCGGCACTGAGCGTACGGACCGCGCCTTCTCTCGATCTGAGGAAACGTTCTTCGCCGAAATCTCACTCGCGTTGGGTTGGCGGTCGAATTGAGCGAGACGGGGGTCGTGCGGGAGGGAGGGCTGGACGAGAGACGAGGGCGACTGGGATTCCCGCGAACCGCGCTAAATTTCTCCTCTGTCGCACGGGAACCCGCGAAAACGCAGACGCAATGTTACAAAACGCAAGACTACACATGAACGGGGGGGAGGTGAGGGGTGGGACAGGGGGGCACAATGTGAAATAACAACACAAAACAGTCTCACATTTACAGTCCTAAAAAGGCTCAAACGGTAGCAGCTGAGATGCAGATCCAGGAGTAGAAGGGCGATTAGTGCGTGTTCCAGTCCCCAAACGAGCCTCACTGCTGGTAGCTCCCATACTGAGCCTACGGGCAGTAAGAAGACATGTATTAATGTCACTATAGAGAGTACACACCGGAAGTCTTCTGCATCTTTCTACTCTCATACATATGTATCAACCAAGCTGGTCATAAGGCTAGACGATATCCATGACAGGGACCTCCAACTGTCAGCAGGTTTTTGTGGTTTTCCTTCAACCTTACAATCAGCCGCCAGTTAAGGCATTTCAACTAAATACAAAGTCTCAACTTCCTTAAATAGAAAACAGTAGGAAAATGCCAAATAAATAAGAAATATTAATTAAGTGTAGAAGAATGTGTGTACTCTGAATGCCATGTTTATTGATGCAAATAAAAACCAGCCCAATGTCCAATGGTTTTCTGTTTTACTATGCACCATAAGGCAATTTCAAGTTAACTTTGTGTCAGTTATATTCAATACTATCCAATACATAGACACGCCACCAGAGGGCAGTATAGCATTATGAGTTAGAGAACAGGCATGTAATGTGTTGTCTGTGTGTGTACGTGTGTGTGCACAAGCGCAAGGACAGACAGCACCCATGCGTGGCCAAAGTTAAGGCCTAAAACTCACTCTCTTGCTCTCTTTTTCTATCTCTCTTTCTACCCCATCCTGCTCTCCCTCTCTCCCACCCACCCTCTCCCCTTTCTCTGTGTCCCTTCTTTCCCCTCTCGACCTCTCTCCGCAGCGATCCTCCCTCTCCCGCACGCACAGCGCTAGCGCCCTCAGCAGCCCCGCGAACACGCTGGGACACCTCAGCCCCGAGGCGGTGCGCGTCCCGAAAACGTGGAGCGAACACGCCCGCACCTGCACGCGCTCCTGAGCTCACCTGATCGTAGCCATAGGCGCGCTGCTGCGGCGCCTGGGGCGGGCCGGGCTGGGGGGCTCTGTAGGCGCCGTACTGCTGCCCCTGGCCCTGGGGGTAGTTCTGGTACTGCCCTGGGGGGGCTTGAGACGGGCCTGCGGGCAAGAGGAGGACAGAGGGGTTTAACGCTTTGAAGAGCAGCTTTTCAAATGTCCCCCCTCCCCAAAGTTCTAAGCCAGCGTTCCAAAACTGTTACATCGGCATTAGGATGCTCAGTTAAGAACATTCGCATATTTGTGATTTTAAGCATCATTGCAGGTGATAATTGGGAGTGTCACATTTAAATTTAAAATAAATAAATGTACATTACAATATAAATATTCAACATAAGAGAATGAGAGAATTCTAAGCAGGTGTGACGGGTAATAAATCACAAGGAAAGACAGTGACAAAGTGAAGTTAACTGAATATTTAATTTGCTGTCATTTCATTGACACTCTTTAAAGGGTGAACTTAAAAACACCCTTTTCATACTCATGGCTGGAAGCTAAGGACAGGCACTGAGAGCCCGCAGTCAGACTGAGAGCGTAGCCGTACGGTAAACTTTTAAGAGGCGGTTACAGCGTCCTGTCATTGGCTCGGTTTGTAATTGCGTTCGCTGGTCACCCGTGTCTGAGCGGTATTAATAGCGCGGGCTCCAGGCGGAGTTCGGTGCCCCTCCGACGACGTGTCAAAACTATGAATAGGGCTGCAAATGAACTCAGTGGCACATTTCATTAAACACATTAGACGCGCGCGCGTGACGAAGCCCCCGCAGACCGCGATCGGCGACGCGGGTATCCGCGCAGTGTCCGCGTCCCCCGCTTTTAAAAGTTCACAGACGCAAGTGTCTTTTCGCAGATAAATGTAGCGCTGGTTCAGCGTGCAGTACGTACCACGGTTAGTGTTAATGCAACGCGGAAGGAAAAAGTTACCACCAAGCAACTTCAAAGGTTTCAGAAGCAACAGTGTCAGAAAAAAAGGGCAAATACTGTACCTATAGGTGTACAAGGGCTTGTCATTTGGGCAGTGCCCTCAAAGATACACCCGTTGCACCCTTTACCTATTTAAATTAGTATTCTCAGGTACATCAATAAGGCAACATTGACAGGAAATGTACCTTAGAGAACAAAAACGGACCCCTACCACATCCCTGTTTTCTGACAGTGAGCACTGAGGAAGGTGACTGAGAAGAAAAGGAGTTCACAATCGGCATCAAGAAAAAAATTTAACTGAGCCAATGAGGGGGAAAGGGTAAAATGAAAAGACGACTGAGCCAAACTCCTAGGAAATGCTCACTACCAGAAAATGGCGAATATGCCAAGGGCGTCCAATCAAACACTTCAGCTGGTATTGCTGGGGTCGCTTCAATGTCAGTTCAATAAATTCAAATTCAAACTGATGAACTGAAAAATGCACATAATGTTCCACGAGGATTTTTTCACTCAATGAACTGAATTTCAATTCATTTCCTGATTTGAGTGGAACTGTAATGGAACTGAGCCCAACCCGGTTCACTGAGTTTGTTTCTGTGTGTCCCCCAGAGAAGTGCTGGCAGTGCCCTTTGATTTTGGGCTGCTGTTTAAAGCGGGGTACCCACCGTATCCCTGCTGCTGGCCTGGGTAGCCCTGCTGGCCGGGGTACTGCTGCTGCTGCTGCTGAGGGGGGTAGCCCTGCTGCTGGGGGGGGCCTTGCGGATAGGCCTCCGGCTGACCGCTGTACTGGGAGGTACCTGCAGGGGGAGCACAGGGGCAGGTGAGCGTCAGGCCATGAGAGCGCAACTCCATCCACGGGTCGGTGTGTGGGTCCAGAGTTAGACGACGTGGCCCCTCTTGAGTTACAGGCCCATCTCCCTTACCATTACAGTACTCTAAATGTTAAAAGTTAGGAGTGCTCCTACCTTCTGGGACTCCCTGGCCACCATGACTATACTGCTCCCCATAGTAATCCTCCTGGCCAGGGTACTGCTGGGGGGGTCCTGCACAGGAGACACAGTCGACACAGATGCACAGCTGCGGCTGATTCTATGCACTTAGAGATTGCACTGAATGGTGCTGTACAAGGCTGGGTTTAATTCCATTATCATTCATTATTATTACCATTATATTTAGGGGTGCACAATATGGAAATTACAGGCCCATATCAAAAACCGATATACTATGACTATGAGGGAAAAATGCAACAAATTCTATTTGTCCAACAAAATTGTCCAACTTGCCAACTTTATTATTAAGCAGATAGAAAGAGTTAAGCGCTGCTCAGTCCTTACACACTGGTACAAAAAGATAAATTAACAGATTAAGGTGTGGTTAAGGGTAGCTCATAACTGATAAGGTTAGGACACAGACAAGGGAAACCTGATTCAAGATCAGCATTCCAACTCCATGATTCCAACTCTATGATACAACATAATCTATCTCTGACTGAAGCATTCTGTGATCCAAGCTAGCAGTAACTGTTACTAAGCAGCTTCTTGACTTGAGAGATCTCTCTATAGCATTCCTTGTGAGTTACGTTGGTAAAAATGATAAATGAACAGATGAAGGAGTGGTTCCTGACTGTAAGGAACTGACAGACAGCAGAAGTGTTGCGCCTTACCTTGCTGTGGGGGTCTGTACGGAGGCATAGGCCTCTGTCCCATCACGTGGTTCCCCTGGGTGACCTGTCCCATCATGCCCATGGGGTTCTGCTGGCCCGGGTAGTGCTGTGCGCCTCCCGGGGGCATGCTGTACTGCTGGGAGGGGGGCTGCTGGTGCATCATGGGACCTGGGAACACAAGAGCAAGGCAACCAAATATTCAATTAACATTTTCACTTCCTCAAGTGTTACAAGGCTTTTGTAAAAGCCTTTAAAAAATTTTTTGCCAAACAAATATATCTGAAAATGGTAAATATTAGGAGTGTTAACCTCAGGCTTCACCGCACTAAGATACAATTTAGATTCTTTGTAACAGTTCAATATTTGGCAATCTCACAAATTTTTCTGTAAAACGATCTGATATAGTAATAAACGATCAATATATATGATCCAGCTAACACAATACTGTTCCTATGTACAATAAAACCAAAATGAGATTGGGGAGGAAATGAAACATTTAACAGAAAAAAAAATGGCCTAGCGCAAGTGATGATGAGGTCGGGGATTGTTGCTCTTGGTACCCGATACATGGATCCGGATTGATGGATCGTTACGCGCCTAGTAAATACGGAAGCTCTCTTACTGCTGGTACCTGGGCTGGCCTGCATGTTCATGGGCGGGCGCGGGCCGTAGTTTCCCATTGGCTGACCCTGTGCCATGTTCATCTGGCCCTGGGCGGGGGGCATGCCCTGGGTCGGCGCCACCGCGTGGTTGTACCCCCCCATGGACGCATGCGTGCTGGGCGGGACGTTCATAGAGCTGTTTGGGGGCATATTGGGGGGCTGGCTGGGTCCGGGCCCCTGCATGGGCATGTGGTTGGGTCCTTCAAAGAGAACACAAGAACCCCCTAAAAACCAGTACAGGATGCTCCCCCCGGCCAAAATAACCAAACATGGAATTTGCTCCACTAACATAACACATCTACTACCAACAAATACGTAGTCAGCCTACAAATTTTAAAACATATTAAAATAATGAACTACATCTAAAGAGAGGATATCCCACCCTGGACCAAAAACGAGGCTTTTTGGTTCCCCCAATTCTCCCTCCACTCACTTAACAAGATGCCCCATGGTGATGTCACTATAGTTGGCACCGCTCTAACAACGTTGCTAGGCGACCTGGACAGTCGGCAGGTGGAGGCTTACCGGGCATCTGGCCGTTCATCTGGCCCTGCATGTGGGGCGTGGGGGGCCCCTCCGGGGGCCCGCCGTGGCCGTGGGGGGGCTGTTGGGGCCCGCTCTGGCTCATCCCGCCCGGTCCCATGGGCACGTTCTGGGAGGGGGGCTGCAGACGGAGCAACAACAGGGGGGGCCATAAACCGACTGAGCAGAACATGAGGCAGTGATTACTGACGCTGGCTGCTCTACGGAGAAACAGAGTGATGGAGGGAGAGATGGAGGAAGAAATGCAGACGATGGGATAGGCTATGGCTGAGTGTTACAAAATGGAGAGATAGGAGGATTGAACATGGAGAGAGAAAAAGAAATGAAGTTAAAAAACGATGGAAAGTGATGAGATACCAGGAAACAGAGAAGAGATGGGATGTTAAAAAAATAAACAGTTTTGGAGCTGGATGCTGTGGATGATGGAATGGGTTGTGACTGTCAGACTGATCATAAGAGTAAGATGTTAGTTAGACCCGCATATCTACACATCAAATGCCCCAGAATAGGAGTGCTGATCCTGGATCAGTTCACCCATTTAGCTCATAGCTGATAAGATCAGGATACAGACGAGGGAACCTGATTCCAGATCAGCATTCCAACTCGAAGACACCTGAGAGCCGGACCACAGTACAGGGCTGGACCCCTCCAAAAGCACAGATCTACCCGTGACTAAATCGTTCTGAGATCCAAACTAGCCAGGAATGTTCCCAAGCAACTTCTCGACTTGAAAGGGATTTGCTGTTTTCTAACGGTCTTTCTCACACAGTGTGCGGCTGCTTACATCTCAGAGTACAGAGAAATAAACACACAACTGTTATACACAAATCTGAGGTAAGACAGCCCAGAACTTATGAACTTACAGATGAATTTTTAAGAGCGCAGCTATTTCTTAGTTGTAAATGACTGCTTAAACAGCACAATCATGGAAGCTTAAATAGTTCTAAGTATGTTATTAATTATTTTGAACACATAAATTCCGTAATTATTTAATTAAAAAATAAATAATACTAGTAATACACATGTATATAAATTTGTGAACCTTGTCTAACACTAGCAATTAAAAATGATGAACTCTTCTCCTTGTTCCGTACTTTACATGCATGAAGTACACAGGCACGTTTTTTTTTTTAGGTTGAATGTGACATTAATATTTTTTTACTTCAGTCTAAACACGGACTGGCTACAGCCCAAGTCCTTTTTTCATAGCGTGACCATAAACATGAATTCAACTGAGCTTGAACGACAGGCTGAGGCAACTACAGCCTGGCGGCAAGCCCATTAGTAAGGCTTCTGAGCCAAAATGGAGAAGGCAAACGCTGAACGACTTCATTTGCAGTTGTGTCACAGCACACATTTTGACCAAAACGGGTTCCAGATATCAGCAAAATAATTAAATAAATAAATACATTTTATTATTAGTTTTTCCTGTAGCCTTTGCGGCAGACCGTCAGGCCATCCCCCTCCATCCAGTAAAATTAGTGATGGTCGTCGTTCTCTGCCTGGGCAGGCTTTGGCTGCCTTTGGAGGCCTAAAAATAGACTTGGAAGCCTAAAAATCCATTGGTGCAGTTTTGATGATGTCACACAAATACTTTTACCTTGAATCATAATACCCACTTATGCCCCTCTGCTGACTGACTTCTAAACAGGATTAAAGCCTAGCTTCCTGCACAAGAAGCAGTCAGTCAAGAGGTCACAAGACCCATCAATTCTACACATTAAATTGGCCGAGAGATCTGCTGCCGCCCATCAAGGAAGCTCCTCCATAACTTGATAAACGCTTAGAGACACATTTCAAGGTAGAAGACTTCATGTGACATCAAAACAGTATCAAACTATTCTCGATATCCCACTCATATCATTTCAAATCCGGTTACAAATATTGCCTTTGCAAAAAGGCGACGATTACAACAATCTGCAGTATCGCTAACTCCTCCCACCCACCCGTGCCCCTGACCCGTACCCCATCCCAGCCAATGGCGGAAGACCCTGCATATTTTTACACATGTAGCACGATCAAAATCATCTGTGGTCACTTCTGCAAATACTCACTTCATGCTTAACCTCTGTGGTGGGGGACTCAGACTTCTGAAATCAAGTACAGAAAATCTGGGTGAACAATAACCCTCGGTCAAAGGGTGAAATGACGGCATCGCGGAATTCTGCTACATCACACTGACATTGCGCCTTTGTGCACAGCACCATTCTTTATGCATTGGCCATCTTCCTTCTCCTAGGAAAGTGATCCTCAACTCTGGTCCTGGACACCCCCAAAGGGTCAGATGGTGTTTTCGTTACTTTCAAAAATCATCATATAATATACACTCCCAAGAAACCAGCTGAGGTGAGCTTGCTGTGTAAACTCTCAGCTGACCTATCAGGAGCTGAGTAATAAAAATCAAAAGACCCTGCAGGATCAGAGTTGAGGACCGTTGTCCTAGAACGTTCCATTCATAAAGTCTGACGGAATACACAGACTCAATAACATTCCAACATTGCCTTTCCACGCTATAGCTGAAGTGCTAGCTCTACAATACTGTGAATGGATTTGCAGCTACGCAAGACACAAAATGAATGCACCCACTGGTGCTATGTGACTGTGCACTTCATACAGGTTAAGACAAAAAGGAACAACGACATGGACAGGAACAGACACAAATTTCCTCAAATCGTTTTTTCGTTTGGGTTGTCTGTGAGCTCTTCTCGTAGGCCATTTATAATGTTTCTGGAGAAAAGAAAATTATTTTAAAAAGAACATTTTGGGCAACAGCATGCAAATCTGTACTTTTCCACCCACTCAGAAGAACATTCACAAAGGAAGGCACCATCTGCGGCAGTTCTGCTCATAATGGGTGAGAAATACCAATTCAAAATACGAACCCCAAATGTGTTCGATTCAGACAGATCTATGTTTTAATACTGTACACAATGATACTGATAAGGACAGAGGAATATACTGATATACTGCTAGAGTGCAAATATGTAGGATATGTGTGGTGAAATGGGGGGGGGGGGTTGACGTAGGGTTTCTGGACTTCACACTTTGTTTCCATAAATTACCCTGGATCAAATTAGCAAATTAGCTGAATGCACTACAAAAATACATTGTACACCGGGACACATTAACAATCAGCCGCAATTCAAAAGCGTACCAATAAATGTAGCTAAAACACAGAATGGTGTAAATGACTGAATTAATCAAAAAATTAAGAGCACAATGTGGGCAAAAAATATTTAAATCTCCTTCAGCTGGTGCAAATGTACTTTGAAGACATCTATGCAGGCTAAACTGGGCCCGGATTAATATTAATGTTCTGCATACTCATTTGCAGGTATACCTGTGACTTCCTGAAAGACACACACAGGTTAGGCAATATAAACCCTGCATCAAAACCCTACAATGTGTTTGGAGGCCCTTTATTCACTGTGTTGGTGTAAAAATGTGTTACACAGCTAAAAATGAAGAGCAAGTTTGTCCAGTTATAGTTTCCCTGTCATGAATACTCACAGCAGGAAGCAGAGACTGCATGTTCTGATTGGAGTCTGCTATTGTTGCCAGGTAAACTAAGTTTCTGTGTAGCATTTGTTGATACCTGCAAAGGCACAAAAAAAAAGTTTTGCAGAGCCACATTTTGTTAAACCAATTATTTTCCCCCACTAAATGCTGAAACATGGAAACTTGTCAGACCAGAATGCATGCACTACCCTCCAGCACCACACCAATAAAAAGGTGCAAATGGTGTGAAAAATTAACAAAATGCTTAGGCAATCCCAGTCATCATATAAAATAGGCCTCCTAAATTTTATGTTTGCAGAACTTAAATTGGATGCAGTTTTTCATTAAAGCCATGGCTGATGACTTCACAAGCTTGATGATATTCCACAAGTTATTATTAGGGGGACAATTTAGACAAATCAGTTTAATATTTGTACCACACCATTACAATAAAAAACAGAGAGAGTAGCTACTTACTGTGAGCATTCTGCAGTTTTTCCTTTGCTCTGGAAGTCCATGATGCATTGGATGAGATGATTGTTCTCATCTAACAACTAACAGGAAAAAAGACTGCTTAGAAACACAGAAACCTGAAGGCAAACTTAACACACTGATCGCGTTTTTATTAGTGTCATTCATTGTGTGCATGTGGGAAAGGAAACCCATTCAACCCTGAAGGGCAGCTGCTTACATGCCAAGTAACTTACACACATTAATCAAAAAGGTTCGAATAAGTGCTTTAAATGACTTTCCTGCTCGAGAACATGCAAATAGATGGAAACCTGTTTTTCTAGGCGCGTTGCACTTGACAGGACCTGGTGCGTACATGCACAGTGCTAATTTAAGCTTCTTCTCGCGCGCGCGAAACGAACCTCTTCAAATGGAACTTCCCTAACTCACTCCAGCGTTAGCAACTCAAGAAACACCCTAAAGGGTAGTATATTACTGTTGTAGTCTAGTGGATACACTGAACCAGCTAAAAGCTAGGCATGTGTGAACTATGTTCATAAATCATAAATGCATTCAATTATTAAGATAGCTAGCTATCGCTATGCTGCTGATCAGAATGAACCACAATTGAGCAGCTAGCAGGATTACCATTGAGCATACTACTACGTGATTCGACTATTCAATTAGCTAACTTAACTAGGCTTGAAAACAACATTGGTACTAGTGCTTGTGGTATTTTTATTCAACTACTTATGTGTTAGTTTTATACGAATCGTACCCGTTTAAATTGAGATTAAAGTTTTAGCTATAACGATTTGGCCACTTTCGTCCAATATAGCATCAATCATACTGGTTGTCGTACATGTAGCTACATACGTTTTATTTAGTCGAACGCAGACTAAAGCAACCGACTCGTTTTAAAAATGCATTCAAAACCACCTCAATACAAAATACTGAAAACGTGCAGCCGCAAGTTAGCTATATCTAAAGTTATTTTAATTGTACCGCTGCATCTATCACAAGTCATGATGAACAATTGGAAATCGAGCTATTCACAGGGAAAGCAACTAGTCTCAGGGTAGCAAGCTAACAAAGGCAATTCGCCGTTTAGCTGGTTGGATAGCAAGCTAGCTAGCTATCAAGCCACATTAGCAGCGAGGCCTTCATCACATAACAGTAATTTGCTGCAAAAATAAATGTAAATGAGCTATACCTTAATTTCTATTTGGATTTAAAATTTTCACTCTGCTGGCTGGCTAACGCAGCTACTAATCGTGCCTCAAACCCAATCTGTGCGCCAGCAATTGTTCCCAATTCTTTTCCGTTGAGCACGACTTTGTGGAGCTAGCCAGCTAACGCTCCTTAAGATTTTCAACTTAACTAATATAATTACCTTCTGTATTCCTGCCGGCGTTATGTCACCCTTTCCTCGCTGTCTGTGTGCTGCAAACGCCACCGACATTGTAATTATATTTTCTTATTTCTTAAATCACGAAAATATGAAAAATCAACCAAATGCAATTCAACAGAGCTCAAACCACACTGCACGGAACAGATGATGCGATTCTTCAATGTAACAGTCCATGCGAGGGGAGGTTAAGATGCCAATAAAAGAAACAATCAAAATAAAATAATATCAATTATTCTGTGACTATGTGTCCACTTTGATGTGTATTTTGGGTACAAATTAAATGATGATCATGACTCAAAGCGGAATTTGTAAAGGTGTATACTTTTCAAAATTAACCGACTTCCCCGCTCTTAATGATTTGCTCCGAAACCCGACAGACAGCTAAGCAAGGGAGGAAAGTGGTATGTTCTCAAGTGGCGGGATGCACTGGAAGTTTGAACCAACACAAGTAGCTAGCAACATTCAAGACATAGTCCGTTTTTTGCATGCATAATTCATGTTAGGCATACTAGTCTAAACTGCAATGTTCACTCAACATCCAACACCTGAGTCTAGATGTAGATTTGTTTATTTATATGTACAGCAGGCTTCAAAGATGGGAATCCTGAGAAATATTATTTACTTTATTTAGGTAAAACTAGGTAAGAGTACCTCGCAACCCTGCCCAGGATATGCGGGTATAGAATAGATAATGGATGGATGGATCGATAGGTAAGAGGCTACCCCAAAAAAATCACTCCAGAAGATTACGTCACCCAGTCATTACACAGACACACCACTGGTACACACAAAAGCGAATTTATTTTTATGTGAAATGTATGACGCATATTGCTGAAAAAGCCTTCTGGTCATATAAGAAACATGAAACAAGAGTTTCTTATTTTTGTATGTTTTATCATAGCTACAACCCATTTACAAAGCTGGTTATTTTCCTTAAACAATAGACCAAGTGCCCAACGTAGAAATCAAACCTACTAACTCCCAACTGGAACTCCGGCTCTTGGTGCTGCAAATTCAAACTTATTTGACTTTAAATACTTTTGGATACGTGCAAATTAAGATATAATATCATGAAGTATTGGCTAAGAATAAACTTTTTAAATATTCTGTAACTTTCTTTAAAATACACTTTTTACGAGCTTGATTAAAATCTCTGAACTGTAGTTCATTGATTAAAACCGGCATGACGCTTTGTTCGGCATGACCCCAGTACGTTTATTGTTAGTGGTGGTATCGTCCAGGTTCACGCGCACGCGTACTTCCACATTTTGAAGTCAAGCACAGGGAGGATTGATGTAACCAGCTAATCTTACCCTAGTTAACACTATAATATTTAATGTTTACAGCTGATTCTGCACTCTAACTACACTCGGAACTTTGCTTTAAGGCCTTTATTACAATGGCAGCTAGATATGACAGAGCTATTACAGTGTTTTCCCCAGATGGTCACCTCTTCCAAGTTGAATATGCTCAAGAAGCCGTGAAGAAAGGCTCAACTGCTGTGAGTCTGACTAGTGTTAGCTATCTCCAAAATAATGATAACAATTAGCTAACTGTAAATGGATTGGTTGTTAGCTGGTTGCCTATCTAACGGTACTCACAATCATAACGTTACATATTGCGTTACGCTAACATTTGCTAGCTTGCAATACATCTATGAACTGTCCGGTTAGCTAGCTCGCGTGCTGCGTGTTGGCAATGCCATTGTAAGATCGGTGCCTTTTCTGTTCAGAAGTATGAAGCCTAATGTCTGGGGACTGTTATGTCAGCTAGATAGATGCAGTAAGCTAGCTATAATAAGGAATAATCATTACTTCCATTAACCGCCGGAGCAGGACATTTCACTATAAAAGTTAGGGCTTATGGTTTCATAATTTTAAAAAACCGTAATGGTATGTGCACAGATAGTCGTGCAAATATAACATTTGTTGGTTATTTAATATGATTGCTAGCCTTCATGAATAAATCTAGTCTCTTTGTCAACGTGACCATTTGAAGAATAGCGAGACTGCATTTAGGCTATTTATTTGTTTTAGGTCGGCATTCGAGGAAAGGATATCGTCGTCCTTGGTGTTGAGAAGAAGTCCGTGGCAAAACTGCAAGAGGAGAGAACCGTGCGCAAGATCTGCGCGCTTGATGAGCACGTTTGCATGGCCTTTGCCGGTAATGTGGTGCTTCCCAGATTATGCAGCAGAAAATTCTCTCAGGGTGGTTGGGGGAGGTGGGGGGTTGGGAAGATTCCAAGGGCCCTGGGGTGGCAGGGACCATTGTGAGATCTTTTTATGCGACCCCAAAACCCCTGGTGGCGCCCTGAATTTTACTGAATACGTACTGAAGCGCATGCAGTTTAGTACCTTTTTACCAAGTGTATAAGGCTATAACTCAGGGTGTGAACATCCAACCTTCTTGGTTTTAAATTCAATTCACTGCACCTACCTTATTAAGATCACTTCCTTTATCTCACAATTCAGGTACCATTGTGAAATATTTTATTTTTAAAAAGGCATCTATACCTTATGTTAAGTGCCTTCTGGATGAGATTCCCCTGTTAGATGCCATGCTTTGTGTTAACTTTTTCCTGGATAAATGAAATGGATGAAAGGCTGAATTCTGGATAAAGGAAACTGATGAAAGGATTGATGGCGGAAACGTCCTGCTCGCGACCACTTTATTTTTGTGTGCCAAATAAAATCAGCCTCTTGCTCTTCTCAACGAGACCACTCTGTAAGATGTACGAAGCGCGTGTTTGGGTCGAAAGGCTGAATTTGTGTGCGTTCCCGTTCCGCAGGGCTGACGGCAGACGCTCGTATCGTGATTAACAGGGCCAGGGTGGAGTGCCAGAGCCACAGGCTGACCGTGGAGGATCCGGTCACTGTGGAGTACATCACACGCTACATCGCAACCCTCAAACAGGTGAAAGGCAGGCAACCCATATTTAAAGAGACAGTCCACTTTCTGGGGTTTTTAAGAAATATTATTACAGTTTTTTATTGCACGCTTTTCATTCACCCGTACAGTTTTTGTAGTCTCTGATGACCTTCCGGCATTACAAATAGCTGGTATTAGGGCATTCTGGAATTTGTGGTCTAAAGCAAGCAAATACATTTTGATTAAATCCAGAGAAGCTTGTACGGTGATATAATAGGTTTCCAGGGGGTTGTATGTGAATGTCAGATTAATAACTGTGTTTATTCAGTTTTTATAATGTTTTAAACTAGTGCTTACTATTTGTCTTTTTGAAAAACTGTCAATAAACCTTAGGACCAAGGAACACAGTTTCTTTTGTCCTATTTCCTGTTTCCAGTAATACCCATTTGTTGTTTATCATTGAGAGAAATGTTCATTTTGTTGATCAACTGAAGTTAACCTGTCATCTCAGGCTAATGTATGTACTCTGGGATGTGTCCTGCGACGGATGTGTGAAGGTCCTTTGTTGTGTTCGACCGTAGCGCTACACCCAGAGTAACGGTCGCAGACCGTTCGGTATCTCCGCTTTGATTGTTGGCTTTGACTATGACGGCACTCCCAGGCTGTACCAGACCGATCCCTCCGGAACATACCATGCATGGAAGGTGGGTAAAACAGTGAAAAATGAAATACGGCTTTTCAGTGTCTTCCCATAGAAACTTGGATAATTATCCACGTACGAAAATCAAATATGTGACCTGACCTTACTTTTCCCTGTGTTGAGTATTCGTGAAGGCAGCACAGTTGCCAGAATGTAAAGAAAATCCCTCTTCCCTCCATTTCTGCGAACAGGCCAATGCGATTGGTCGCAGTGCCAAGACAGTGAGGGAATTCCTGGAGAAGCATTACACTGAGGAAGCCATCACCGGGGACAACGACGCCATCAAGCTTGCCATCAAAGCGCTACTGGAGGTAAGGACACACCTGTGCATGTGTGTACATATGAACCTTTGGCTTTTATTAGCTGTGAGAATGTGCATTTTATGATGAGGCCGAATATTTGATTGCTGATATTTTACTATGAGATCCCTTGAATGCCTGTACTGTTGCTCAGTTTACAAGAAGTGAAGAAAATATCATTCAGTGACTGTGACCACGAAAAAAATAATCCTTCCAAGGACTAGATTGGCTACTGATAGCAGGACACCGAAGACGTGGCAGCCCTACAGGACCGTGGTTTGAGATCTCTGCGTTGGGTTGTCTGAACAGCAGGTGAATTGAACTTCCTGTCCCTTTGACCTGTTCCACGCTGACAGTCACGTGATCTGTGTTTAGGTTGTGCAGTCTGGTGGGAAGAACATCGAGCTTGCTGTCATCAGGAGGAATCAGCCACTGAAGGTACTACTTTCTCTCCGTAGTTATTCCATTGATGATAGTTTAGTGGTCCAAAACAAAATTCAGCTCCCATACTTCTGTAAAATTGAACTACTGTGTTATATAATATATAATGTTAGGCATTTTGAATATAGAGTATACAATACAGTATATAGTTGTACACAAGCAGGCCAGATTGTAAAAATGGATAGGCAAAATCAGTGATCATTGTCTTGTCCACCACAATTACATTTGTAGTGCAGAAATATGATCTGGGATTATTGTGCTTGCCTTGTGAAGCTTTTGGAGTCCAAGGAAATCGAAACATTGGTGGCAGAAATCGAGAAAGAAAAGGAGGAGGAGGCGGAGAAGAAGAAACAGAAAAAAGCCACGTAACGTGATGGAGAAGAGCACGTACATTCAGCCAGTGTTTCCAGTAGTTTACTGAAGTTGTGTTACATTACATTTCACAAAACATAAAAAACGTCAAATACCTCTTATCTTGTCATGCGCCAATTGTCTTTTTGTCATGTCCTGTTTCTTTTCCATGGATTATTAAATGCCATACATCCACTGGTTTATAGAAATGTTTCTTCAGTTAATGCCTTGGTCTTTAGTGTGTTTTCTGTAATGGCCATTTTTCAGTGAGGCTATTGAAGTGTCAGTCAGGTTTACCTCATTTCTCAACAAGAACCTAATGAAACCCCCTCACGTCATGGTTTCTTTGTTGATGACGGTATTTTACATCCACTGCAGTGACGTTGCCTGCTTTCCTTATATTTGTCACTTGTTGTTTCCCCAGTTGCTCTAAAAATTAACTTTTTTATTCACTACCTGGAAATGTTTCAGTTGTTTGGCTGGTATTCTTCCATGGAAATTTCAGCTTGTGAAGTGTGTTTCATTACACTCTTGCTTGCATTTCAATTTGGGGTTAAATGAAACATTTTTTATATTTTTAATTGTGTGGCTGAAATTCCATTTCCCAGTGGACACACTTCAAATATCCAATGGCTGTCCAATTGGGTGCATGTTTTTTCCCTGTTTGTCCAATCAAATTCCAAGGCTGCTTTCTTTGGATTTTTTCCCCCCTAACCTTGCTTATCGTTCGATGCTGCTCAGAATTTTAAAACACAGGATTGTGGCTTCGGGGCTGATCCTTAATGGAACCAAGGCTCCAGACCTGCTGAAAACTTCAGTGGCTCTAATCGCTCACCCTTATAAAGCGCCATTTTATAGCACACTGCAGTCCCCACAGGCCTGTTCAGCTTTCAAAGACATAACAGTGAATGTAAAGTACCTTCACCCCAAATCAGGATTTCACTGACTGACATGACTATTGGGGATGGTCATTTGCCAACTTTGTAACTTTTTAAAATAGATATTTATTTCTGCCCTGGATATTTTACTGAGGCACTTCCTGTTTGGTACATTACTGAAGGATACAAGGACAGGAACTTGAACTTGTGACCACTTGAGTTACAAGCCCTGCCCTCTAACCATTATACTACACTGATGTATTCCCTTTTCCCTTTAGTAAGCTTTATTAATGCGTATATGAAATCGTAAATTATTAGGAAAATGAATTTCACATAGATTGAAACTGTAAACATTTCTCCAGCTGTATTTTGTCACCGCTCTGAATAGGACTGGACGATTTGGAAAGTCGCTGTGCACAGCTCTTGACTGTATGTTGTTGTTTTGTGAGGTTCGTATGCACGGATACTAGATTATGGGAAAAGAACAATAAGACATTTTAAAACTTACAAAGTTCACACTGGGTAACAGCATTTGAAAAGTGAAGTTGGCCAGAATTGCTTAGCTATCAGATGGGAAGGAATTAGTTTTGGATCGACCGCAGCTTGTGGCTTTATTAGAAGAGCTCGTGGGAGCCTGCTGCCTATCGCTCGGGCCGATCTGCCGCAGGACACTGCCAATATCCCGGATGGCTTTATGCATCTAGTCATTACTGCGGAGAGGAATGGCTCCACTGGAGGTCAGCGGTCCGAGGGGGAAAAGCCAGCTACGCTGCCCTCGGGCGAAAGTCTATCTTTGCAGCCGGCCGCGGGCGGAGTGAGAATTAGCATGTGCTGGCGCCTTTGTCTCTCTCTCTCTCTCTCTCTCGGTCTCTCTCCCCTCCCTCCCCCTTTCTCTCTCCCCCTCTCTCTCTTTTTCCTCTCTTCCCTCCTGTTCCCTTTCTCTCTCCCGCTACCCCCATGTCTAAAGCACGTCAGTGAAATGCACCCTTTCGCTATGACTGAAATGCAAGTGACACGCATGGACATGGACCAAATGTCTTTTTACTGTAAACCCCGCCCCCACCCCCTGACAAACACACCCCTAACTCACCCTGTGGCATTTCCTTTCCAATGTGTGTGTGTGTGTGCGTGTGTGTGCGTGTGTGTGTGTATGTGTGTGATAAAATGCCACTGGGCTAAGATGCTGCATAATGCGATTCCCTCCTCTAATGTCCTTCTGCTCCTTGTCTCTTATGAACAAGGCGAATATGTGAGCAGATAAGAATTACAATATGAGGGAAACGCATTTTCGATTCCAGCATAAGCCCGAAGCATTAGATCTATGCATTCAGGTCATCAAGATTATTATTATTATTATTATTATTATTATTATTATTATTATACCTTACAATATAAACAATTTTATTTGGTATTGTATTTTTAAAAATCATATGTCGTTTTTTGAATTTAATATCTGAAATAAGTACTCTACTGTTTCAGGTAGGGCTGTAAGTCTGTCTGTCTGTCTGGGCTGTGAAACAGAAATGTACAGGAGTAGTGCATGCAGCTTGCGAAAGTAAAGCACAAATAAAAAAAAACAGCAGAAGAATCCCGACACCGACGAGTCTACGCTTCCCCTTAATGCATAGCGACTGAGGCCTGTCCACAGCTGTTAGCCAGCGCGGGAGAGCTGGGCGGAGGGGACGCTTCACCTCGCGGGCTGAATATCTGATGCCTGGCCTCGCTGACTGCCCGGGGACAATTCGCGTTGACGAGGACGCGGACGTCTGTTCCGCCTCCATGTCAGAGCTCAGCTCTGCTCTTTACTGACAGACTGTTCTCTGTCCACTGAATCCTACCGTAACCCTTTCCGTTAGTTATAATAATGATATTCATCATCATGATTCTTATTGTTGTTACTGTTGCTATTGTTATTGTTATGTAGATCTATTATGCATTAATACAAGGCCATAATAGGAAACCCCACTGCACAGTTAAAAAAAAAATATATATATATATATATTGCATTCTATGGACTTGGTAAAAAAAAAAAGGTAAAGGTCAGATCATATCATAACCTGTTCAATCCTTGAGAGTGCTTCACCCCAGGGTTCCAGCAGATGGCGATATTGATTAAAAGCAGCACTTGGGCATCTGACCACACACCAAAAAAAAAAGAAGGTATATAGGTAAATATCACACATACAATATTTAAACTCCATTTTGTCCACTGAAATAAAATGCTCTCTAAAAATAAAAGATGACATTTCCAAAAAGAATAGTGAATAAGCAAGTAAGCCATGGGCTGTGGGCCGTGAAGTCTCTCCCGTAGCCCCCTGATCTCCCGTGAACACAGGAAGGAACAGGAGGCCATCTCAGACACCACATAACATTACGGGATGATGTTACACCGAAATGTCAGCCGAACATACAGAGAGTCCACTGGCCTGTAGGATGATTTGGACGCCTGGGGCTGCGTGATCCATCATTTCAGCAACTCCTATTTTCTACCCACGCTCTCCTGTTTTCATCTCTCTTGATTTTTCTCCATTATTCATATTTCCATTTTGTTGTGCACAGTCATAAGATTTTATATGTATGAATATGTCTTGCTACCGAGCCACTACCCTTCACCCCGGTTGATGATTTTAGAGATATTGTTTTTGAACGGTTCATAAATATCACACGTTTCAGTTCAGGAGGTTTAATCACAGCAGATATGGTTCTAGTCAAGTCAGCCAGCGCTTTTTGCTCTCAGCGTTATAATAACCACATGATGACGTCACTGAAGATGCTTTGTTTGCATGGGCTGCAGTTAGTCATTACACTTTCCCCTTGACTTATTCACTTTTTTTTTGAGCTGAACTGGATAAACAAGGGAACGCATTGACTGAATTGTTTCAAATGCACCATTATAAATTGGCAGGATGTACTTTAAAACTTAAATGAACACAACTGGCAATAGGGACATTTCTTTCTAATTAACCTCACCAATTCAAAGAACTGACTCAGAGAACAAATGCAGCCAAATACATTTTATGTTTTTAAAACTAGACAAACCTATTGTCCTTTACCTACTGAGCTGTTATTTCGGTGCTGGTTTGTACTATAATACTGTCATGGAGCAGGAGAGGTACAGATCTGTGTTTTTGTCGTCTTTGTCTTGTAAATGACCTTGAATGGCAATGGCCTCTCCAGGGCCTGCTGAACAGGCTCACTATTTAAAAAAAAAATTCTGAAGGTTTCACCATGATGCAGTGGACATGGGGTTCCAGGTCTTCATGCTGGTTTTTATATCAACCAATCCCTTTGAATGTGGAAGCTGAAACATTTTAACACTAGTTTGGCTAATCACCATTTGCAGGTTTGGCTAATCGCCATTTGCTTAATCATTAATTATACGTACCATTAAGATGGAAAAATCAACCCTCATTAGACACTTCGTGTTTAATTAAAATAATTAGCAGCTCTTCATATTTTAGGAATTGTAATTAAGTTTGGAATGTGAGCCTGCATGCAAGGAGGTACTCCAGGACCAATGCTGATGATCACTGCCGTAGGCTAAAGCTTATCAATGTAGCATCTGACACCTCTCTGGCTGTGACCGATACAAATCCAGGCTCCCTCACCTTAGTTCAGATGTGTGATGCAGGATACAGCTTTTCTCACAGCTAGTACATTACCAAATCAAAAACCAATACTGTGACAAACCACACTTGGGAATCATTTCATTTGCCAATGCATAGAGAATAAAAATGAATGAAAGAAATGTTTAAAAATCTACTGCAACCAGAACCCACATCTTCCCCAGAACCTCTCCCAACTAACCCTGCCAGTCTGCTTTTATGCATACTGGTGCGCCCCATTAACACATTACCCTGGCTCCACCCCCCAAAATTCCTGCAGCAGATCACACCAGCAAGCCCCAACTCCTGACATAAAAACTAAATTCACATAAAACGTGTCTGGAGAGATTCCGTGATGATGCATTTGTCAGGAGGTGTCATCTCCTGCAGTCTTGTCGTTCTGGCGTGATAACATCGATGGACATATTTCTGCTATCCTGAGCCATTGGTCTGTCAACATTTGGGCAGAAGATCAGTGGGTACTTTCAGCATTATGTAAATAAATGAATGCTAAAACATCAGGGGTATTTGGCTCTTCCTCAGTGAGGACCCTGGACCACAGAGGGGACTGCACGTCTCAGAGGAGTGGCTTTTTCTTTTTTGTTTGGTTTACTTTTGTTTTGTTCCTGGTTTCCCAGCATCCAAGGTTAAGGTTTATGTCACTATCGCACGCGTCATTTCCCTCCATGGTTCCCAAAGGAATGAGAGATGCCCAGAGGCAAGGCCAAGCCTCAGAAAATTATCATTGAAAGGAGCTCACAGACACACACACACCCACACACATGCACGCACACACACACACACACACACATGCTCACTCACTTACACACACACGCACACACACACACACATTTATGTTTTGATTATTTTGACGTTACTTTGAAATGCAGCACACTTGGTTTCTAATGTGGGCCAAATATTTTCAATGTAACCACCGAATTGTTAAATTCGACACCGGCTTGAATTTTTGTGGCCACAGGGTATTTAGCTGTGACCAGGTGGTGGCGCTGGTTCTGTCATTTTCCGGTAGGGCTCCAGCATCTCTGTAACAGAGGCTTTGTGGACACGTGCTCTTTTGTTTGCTCTCTCTGTTAATTTCCTTTTATTGTAATGCGTGAGCTCCCAGTGATCACAACAGAGAGACTGCAGAACCCGGGAGACCGGGCCAGCTCATTCATACGGGCTGTGAAATGCACAGCAGAACTTCCTGATATCCATTTCCTGACTCTGGAGGAAAAACTGCCGGAGAGAAAAAAAATCCCTCTAATTGGAGCTTATTTTAATTGCACCTAATATTGTAGCTAGCTAGAATGAGAACCCTTTGGCAAGTGGTGAATAGAAATGAATTAACACGCCCAAGGCACTGGGTCTGTGTGTGTGTGTGTGTGTGTGTGTTTTTGTGTTTGAATTTGTGGTGTTTGCATTTCTAGAAGAATCTGTGAGAGATTATACCCAGTCTTACTTGTGTTATTTGCACACGTGCTTTTTTATACTCATTGCCATGCTTTAGTTTGTTATGATTATTCACCCTAACACACTACTCTTGGTTTGTATGTGTGCATGTGCTAGATTAATTGCAAAGCTCATTTTAGGGTGACGTTAAAATATTTGTTGTACATGAACCTACTTTACAACAAAAAGTGTCACACCACCCTCTTGAATGTTCATGAGTACATACCCAGTCTTATCCTTATGCAAAGCATTGTGGCTGTGACATGTTTTTCCTTGCCAGCAGCCATACCAGTGTGGAGTCCTCTTGTGCCAAACATCTGAAGTTAAGAGGAGCATTGTTAGCGCTTGGACAGTGGAAAATATTGTCCGCCTCTAGGGGGCAGTCATCTTCTCAGCTGAGCATCTCCCAACGACTGTGACACTGAGCTGTAGGCTGTGATCCTGAGGCATTGTGAGCAATATAGAGCCGGGTCACTGTTTCAAAAGGGTCGGGATGCTAATCCTGGTGTCCTGGCCAAATTCCATCTAAAGTGGCTGAGAGCTTTTCCACCTCACGGGTGTTGGTCTACACAGCCACTTGCATCCCCCCACTAGGCTGTCCCTGCAAAACAGAACCGAGTTCTGGGGGAGAAAAAAAAAAAAAGACAGTCCACAGAAGCAATTAATTTATTTCATTAATAATAGTCAGTGTTTGTATTTCATATCTTGTGTCATGGATCAAGCGAACGAAACAGATGCTCCAGCTGGTCTGGCGAACAGATGTAACAAAGGAATGCAAATGTAGAAACACTCCCAGCTGCTGGGCTTCAGAAAGGTCTGCTACACTCCTCAGGCTATGACTGTGGGAGCCAGATGCATTTTCTTGCGCTGTGTTCATGCTGTGGACAGATTTCCTTGGATGAGAAGGAGACAGGGGGTTTTACCTTTGATACTGTGGGCCGCACCATCAGGTCGACATGCTGAAGAATCACAGCAGCCATTGGGGCTCATTGCTGCTTGTTAGTTTACCAGGATCTGAGCTGACAGCTGATTTTGTTTTAAAAAAGTAGTTTTGTCAGCTTGTTTATGATGTATAATTTTTTCCAAATTTGAGGTATTCCAAGACATTTTTCATTAGTTTTTATCTAATCAAAGTGACTTCATACTTGAGGACACTTGGTAATATTCTACCTTAAGTTCATGGTCATTCAGTGAATGTATTTGATATCCCATGTGATTATTTCTGATGTTTTTTCAGTGTTAATACCTATTGAAATACTGTATGTCAGCTTGGTATTTATTGCACCATGGAATAAATAATAAAAGCCCCAAAGAGTCAAAATGTGGTAAATTAATTGAGCAGACTTCTTTAAAATTAATGAATTAATTTAAAGAGCAAAGAGGGCTAATTATTATGCTCTGTCCAAACTCATAGACCAAGTACCATATCCACAATTCTCAGAAATAGCCCGTTTTATGCTGCAAGGGATTCATTTAATTGTTTCTCACAGTTTGTGGTTTAATGTTTCACATGGAAATAACATTAAATGCCTTGCGTGCTGTGAATGATTAGGAGTATTTCGCTCGGTCTGTTTGCTTAGCAGGTGCCCACACACAGGATGAGTTACAATCTCACATCACACTTTCTGCTACCCATCATGCAACTGGGTTTTTGCTCAGAGCAACTATCGCAATTTCCCACATGGGACTCAAACCTGTAGCCCCCTCCAGCTACCCAAAGTGCAAGCACAGGGAGAAATACATGGTCCTGGAAAGATACAGCTTGCTGTTTCTTGTTGTTTTCCAGTGCTTAATCGATCAGTTAAAGCAGTTGATTAGACAGGTAACTGACCTCACCTGGTTTCACAGGGCTAAACTGATTGCTGATCAGTATGTAAACCCAAACCAGGAAACTGTATCGCCATCCATGAGCAGGGCTACCCAACCCTACACTAGCCTATATTCACCACTGCTATTCACAAGCTGTGTAAATTCCCAAAGCTACGCTTCTGGAGAGCTACACTGCCAATGGCTCAAATGCTGGCTACAGACAAAGAACCGACTCTCACTCAGGTCTGCTGTGTGAAAATAAAGTTGGGTTTGCATGACGGTGATTTGTCTTTTATGGGCAGAGGAGGAGGAGGAGGAGGAGGAAGATGTAGAGAAGGAGGCTGTTAATGGAAACGCTTTCCGCTACTTTTAACAAATGTATTGAGGGATGCAATCGAAAAGCTGTTAATGAGATTTCTCTGTGCGGAGCATAGCTTCAGGTTATTTTCAATTTAATGAGTCGTTCAACCTCTACCAGCCACATGGTCTCCTCTCTCTTTTTCCAGTTTCAATGCCCCGGTTCTGTGGGTGGATTGAAACAAATGGAGGGTAAATTTTGGAGTCTGTACGAGGTGCTTGTCAGCACACCGGGTCATGCTTTGAAGCATTTTCCCAGCAAAAAGAAAAGAAAAAAACAGGATGAAAAGGGGGAAAGAGAGGGTAAAAGACCCATTTTATTTTAGTGAGATAAAGGTGAAGGATTTTAGTGCTTTATTTGCTGGGGGCTATTTTCACCTCATACACACTCACACACACACACACACACACACACTAAAGCTTCTGAGGATTATGACTACACACAAAGCATACTTTCACCTTCCTCAAGTTCCAGAGAATTACAAAGGACACTGCTGCTGCTGAGTTACTGTGAATCCCCAGGGGGGATTTCTTTTTTTCCGGGGTTGTTGTTTCATTTAGGACATGGCCCCAGGCCTTTCCACTGCATCCTGTTGAGCTGACCTCCTTTTCAACCCCACGCTGGCAGCTGCACCGCTGAGTCCCCCCCACAACCCCCCCCCCCTCTCCCACTCGCCCCCCCCGGGGGGCAGTCATGTGACTCACATGACCTTCGACCTGCTGTGCCAGACCAGGACACCCCATCCCTTACCCACATTTTCAAATCAAGATGAGACGCAGTCACTGATGTGAGGTTTTTTTCTTTCATTTAAACTCCCCAACTACTGGCAAAGCCCCTTGGGAGGAAATCTACAATTCAAAAATTATCAGCCACTCCCCCCCTCTCCCCCCCTGCCACCTCCCTCAGAATCTAATAGTTTTTGAGATATCACAGGCTTTCAATTTTTGATAAAATGTGCCTTTGAGGGTTGGGAAGGATTAGCAAAACCCATCCAGAACCTCTCTACAGACATTCTGTTATTTTATTTTTTAGTATATTAATTTCCCTGTAAACAATGTCACTGAGAGTGAACTGAGGTAATGCTTTGAGATTGAGATATCGTGTTCATTCTCCTACAAAGCCCATATTCATAACCGCAGGCAGGCCCCTAGGGACAGGAGCAGGAATGGATTAGGTTATCAGGTTAACATTCAACACACGTACTGTACACACACACATACACACCACACACATACCACGACAAACGCACACACACACACACACCACACCCACATACCACGACACATATGCACACACACGCACTCACACATGCATACAGTACACACACACAGACACAAACCCTCACACATACATACAGTACACACACACACACACACACACACACACACACTCCCCCAACGCACCACTACCCAGCCCCAAGGGTGAAAGGCGGTCCTAGCCTGTATATCTGATTGTCAGAAATCTCCCCTGGGACGTCCCGTCCGGCTGTGCCAGGACACTCCCCTCCCCCATACCCTAGAGGGGAGTCATCCTGTGTGTGACAGCATCACAGGATTTTTTTCTTGCCCTGAATTTTTTATTTATTTATTTTTTGTTACATGTGCAATATACCACTGTGTGTAAAAAATTATCTTGGGGTAATGGTCTAAAAGCCAAAGTGAGCCAGGGAAGAGCGTTTGCTGACATAGATAATGGCTGGACCTGCTGGATAACATTAACCTTGCACACCTACATTTGGGAGGGGGACTTCCTGTGATAGAGGGACAGATGAGCTTGCAGGTCTAGTGAAGATGTATCTCCTCCTTGTTTGTTGTAGCTTGTATATTTAAAAAAAATTGATTTCTTTCCTTTTTTATAGCAACCACTGTGAAGGGGAAATTCCCACCCTGTTTGTTTGGGAACAATGACAGTTTTTTTAACAATCGGGAGGGGGAGGCGTTTCAGATCTTTATTAGTGATCGTTTCCATTGCGATGGTTTCGCACGAAACAAAAGGCGGGCAGCGAATTACCCGTCAGGGCCTCGGATCTGGTTTGTCACGTCACATTGGATCACGGCAGGGGTGCGGGTCTGGGGGAAACTGTCCCTTCCGTGTGCTCACATCGGAAACACTGTGACATGATGGCACGGGGGGAAGGAGACGGGGTGCGAGGCACAGGATCAGTCACGCCCCCCCCCCCCATCACACATCCCATAGTGCTACTGCACACTGTTAATTGTCATATGACTTCACTGGAGTACATGTCCTTCTGGCCCCAAGGCATGGCAGACTGAACAGCAAAGCTTGCCTGTAGTGATGCTGTATCCATTGGTCTAAAGGCAACAACACAAGCTGGATGTGTGGTGTGATGTGCACGGTATGCATGCTATGCATGGATGCTGAACTGAACATCCTGAACCATGTTCTGTTTCCCAGGAACCTGATGCCTTAACAGTGGACTGAACATTTTCATCATAGGTAAAAAAAAAGAACTTTCAACAGCCTCCAGTGTTTGCATACACTGTATGTACAGATCCTATACTGTTTAATACTGCATAAATAAAGGCAAAATACAGCTTTAATGAAAGAAAAAATGTGGGGAATATGTATTAAAAGGGCTGCAATTCATATATGCTTCAGCCGATATTGATGTAAATATCCGCAAATTAAAGCTGACAATCTGCTCTTTAACCTCATATTCACTCATTGTTTCATTTGAAACTGAATGTGCTGGAGCACGGAGCTGAAACAGCAGACGCAGTGTCACTGTCTAAATACTTATGGACCATACTCTAAATGATATATAATAACACATGAATGTAGAAGAAGTCCGCCCCAAGGAATAGCAGTATGACACCAACACTCATGTTGACAAAACCTGCATGTTTTGTGATGATTATAATGAGCTTATTTGTTTCTGTAACGTTCACTGCTGTTTGATTTCGGTGCTGTACACCAGGGAGGGAGAAGTGGGTTGAGCTGATTAGAACAAGGTGTTGAATTTTCTGTGTTGGTTTAAGTGTAATTAGTTACTAATTCTTGGTTTATTCAATTCCACCTCCCCGAGGCTGGTGGGTATGGAAATCAAAACAGCATTTGTATTTATTTATTTATTTTCGCCAGCACGAGCACGAGCTGCAGATATCTACCCGAAAAGCATTTGAGCAAGATTACCCAGAAGGCCTTGCATAATTTGTGCCTGGAGTTTTGTTCTCTTCCTTTCTTCCCATTGCAGCTAAAGGCTAGAATATGAATCCACCAGGAGGCCGTGGGCATGGCCTGAAACTATGGGGGGAGGGGGCGGGGAGGGAGAGAGGGAGGGAGGGAGGGAGGGAGGGGAGGAGGATAGGGAGTTAAGTTGTGGCAGTTCTAACAGCATTAAACTCCTCCCCACGCATCTTCTTTTCCCTTTTTCTCTCAGGTCGGAGCAGGCGATTTTGAAGGCCGGCGCTGTGACCGCACTGCCTGCCGCCCGGACGAGAGCGCGCTCTCTCTCCTCCAAAGCCCCCGCTGCCAGCTGCTGCCTAACTCTCACCCCGCAGCCTCGCAGCTGAGCCGTGCAGCGGGTGTCCGTGAGGGCGCGGGGGCGAAAGCACAGCAACTGTCACTGATTCCTGCCCCCTGGGCCAGCTACTGGCGTCATGCTGTATGTCACCCTGAAGGCAGCCGAGGCAGTTAATGACAGCAAGTCATTCGCTCCAGACATGGTGCCAGCCACACGTGAACAGGATGAGCCACCCAGCAGCCATTTTCATTTTAATGAAAAATGAACTCACGACTTCCTAAGTATTTTATACCATCAACTTACTTTCTATAACTGTATGTAAAAATGGTGGATAAGCATTTTTCACTGCGCCTTGCAAATAGTCACCGTCAATCCTGTATTTGACCGAAAGCTCCACCATCGAACAAATCTCACCCTGTCATCTGTGAGCGGACAGCTAAAAGGTGCGGTCCCCATGGAGATCTGTGGGGTTCTGCGTCCTCATTCAAATGCAAGCCGTAATTATTCAGTGGGACCTTGACCTCCTTCACCTCTGGTTTAAGGTGTTTGTAAATAGTCTCATATGGACTCATATGAGGTTCATTTCATTTTTTCTTCATGGGTAAAATGAATGAGCATATAGTTTATACATTGGTAAGTAATTAATCACCATTATCAGCGTTAAATGTGTATTTTTTAAGTGGAAGTTAAGTGCAAATTCACTAATTGTTTCATCACATGGATAGGTCAGTCCACTAATCTCAGGCAATCCACATGCCATCCATATCAGTGCATCTATTTCTGCATTACACATCACCCTCAGAAACCTAACCAGTACATGAACTGCACACGGTGATGCAAGATCGATGGACAATGACTTAAATCCAAAAGACAGCGCTTCATTAGAGAAACTGATAACGAGTGGCAGCATTCACCGAGACACATCTGACGTTTCGCCATAGATGTGCCTGACGCGAAAAGCGATAGGGACAGCCTTATGATGTGCAGCAAAACGATTCCACATAACATCAGCCTGCATAGTGTGCCATTGTAAAGACACCAGCATTGCAATTTAGAGTGCACCTCGCGTAGTTTAGTTTTAAATTAGGATTGTGTTATTAAATTATGAGGGAAATTAAGTCTAAGACTGAGTAACCATCTCTCATTCACTGGTTCCACTTTGGAGCAACGTGTCTGTGCGACTCAATAATTTATTTATTTATTGATTTATTTATAATCGGTTGCTTCAATTCATTTTAATTTGCCATTCTGAATTTGAGCTTCATCCGCGCCAAAGAAACCGGCGCGATTTATGCTTTTTCTTTAAAAAAAAAAGATATATTAATAAACTCCGCCGCGCTCCCGAATGCTTGAGCAGATGACAGGTTGCGCTGGGCCCGAGCCCGTGCCTGTGCCTGCAGGCCCAACGCATAGCTTAGCATTAGCGATGCCGGCCCGGGGGCCGGTACAAAGCGCGGGCCGCCCGCGGCGGCGCCGCTGACAGATAATGCATTTACCGCTCCGCTGAAAGGCCTCCATTGTCTCCCGCTTCTTTTTTTCGCCCGCGAGAGAGAGAGCGTCTGCCCTCCGCAGTTTATTAACCCCTGACTTATCGCGGTGATGGATGGACACCCCTGAAGAGCCAGAGCAGGGATCATTAAAAACGCCGCGCCCGCCCGTGGGAGATTAAAGTACCGCCGTAACTCTTCTCGCTGTCCACACCCCCGCCATTACTGTACGGCCCGGGTATTTGTGATGCTGTTCGCCTTAATGCCCGTGGAAGTCGCCTTGGACAAAAACATCAAGCACAAAAAAAATGAGAGATGCTTACAGTGTATGAATTTAACGTATGTTCTTGTAATATTACAGCTCAGTAATGTCACTGATTGCAACTCAGGAGACCTCAATCTTCCAATAATGGTTTATGTACAGTTGCTTGAATAGACAAGGTTAAATGACCATATTCTCAGATGAGAACACACATGCACATCCAGGACATTTTGGTTCTCAAAATGGGTGGGAAATACGATTTTTTTCGTCTTGCGCAACCGTGTCTGCTTGTGCGTGTACGCATGCACGTGCACGGTTAAAATAAAGCAAGAATGTAACCATTTTGGCAACAGTAAAAACAACTCCAGAAGATACGTCATGACAGAGACACTACATGTATAATTATGCCCCGTCCAATGCCTTGCAGGCTCCCAGATGTTTGCCACTCTCACGATTCTCCTACGCCAGGCCAGGAAATAATCAGGAACAGCATCCATCTGAAACGTTCGCCTGTTTTTGTCTTTCTTCCCCCGTCACAGCCAAGACGAGACCGAAAATAATTTTTTTTTAAAGTGTGCATATACTGTACAGATACACATATAATCAACTCACCTCGTTGATTTAAGAGTGGTGAACACACACAGTGCAGAGCAGTTTTGTAAAGCAGTGTGTGGAAAGCACGGTCATCGCAGACAAGCGAGAGCTCCATGCTGCTCAGATTTCAGCAGGAAATTCCCTCTCCAAGGTCTCTCAATAGCCGTTTGACCGGTTCTACGCAGTTCCGGTCCACAGCGGTGGAGAACCCTCGTTATTCTCAAAGATATGTTCTACTTCTGAGAATATTGTTTAGTCGGTCCAGGTCTCTGCGAATGTGCAGCTTGTTTTTTCTACAAGTACATGGATGTGCATTACAGAAAACTTAAACTGAATTGCAAGAACTGAATTTGAAAGCGAATTGAATTTTTAATCTTTAAAATTTAAAGTGAAAATGGAATGCTGTTTAGACCACATCCAATTTCAAACCATGACATTCAATTTCAAATAGCGAAACAGAAATTCCGGTCATGCAATTCAAATTCAGTTTCTGCCAGCGCTTAATCACTACCCATTCTTTTCAACCAGAATAAAACATCACATTTTTCAAGCTTTTTTTATCCTTTTAATTATGAAATTTCAAATGTATCAGAACCACCTGTACCAGCTCCCTGCTCAGAATTATCTGCTAATTTAGGACATTATGATCTCACAGATCTTGCATTTACAAAAAGCAAACCATATGAAAATTCCAGCCCGTGTCAAACCCACTTTTACTTCTGAACATCATGCACAGTCCATGTAATCCACTCGAGTAGCAGGTAGACAGAGACACGGGACTCATGTCAAGTGTGACTGAAGTGTGATAGCCTGCTGTACATGTGGAAAGAAGGTGTGATCTGACATATCAAAGTTTTAAAACAAACTTCTCATCTAGGAACCTGCAAGCAGGTCTAATCGCTGGGAGGGGGAAGGGAATTTTTTTCAACTGGCTGTCAATCACAGGACTCCTGAGGATTCATGACATGCTTTTTTTTGTGTTCTGACAGGAGAAAAAAAAAATCTTCTTTTGAAAGTTCAGTCGTTCTTCATTTTCAAAACATAAAACAAACTAAACGGAAAAAAAAAAAAAAACATATCCTGACGTTTGCCGCCAAGTTCCGGCTGCTTCCGAAATGTCCGTAGGTTGTGGGACAGGGGGCAGGCCCCGCCCCTAGTCCAGCTGCTCCTGCTTTATCCTGATGACAGAGGGACAGCGCTGTCCCCGCCTGACCTCTCTCCTCAGGACGTACTCGCTGAACTGGGAGGAGTCTACGCCCCCTCCGCAGGAGCCCACGATCTCGAACCCGCGCTGCTGCAGCCTCTCCAGGACCTGCGGGACACAGGGAGCGCCGTGTCGTCATGACTACCGTGCACACATCGACGCGGTGTTGCCATAGCGACCGCACGCGGTGCTACGTAGCGTTGTTACAGTGAACGCACAGTGACTCGTGAGCAAACACCATTATAACCAGAGCATACAGAAGAGCACAGCGCTGCTACAGCAACTGCACACTGCCCTTCACCAGAACAGCATAGGGTCTCAGATTGAGGTTTGAGAACTCAACCCAGAATACACCAAAAATGCAATGTTAATTTGCATATCCAATTTTTTTTTTGTTCAGTGCCATATTATGAAAATTTTAATTAGCAGGACGTCATGTTAATAACTAATGGATATGAAAGCTGGCAGGGAGGACTGAGAGATAGACTGAGAAAAAAAAGTTATGGAGTGCAGCATTTCTGTTTCTGCAGACTGCTTTCCCTCTCCCTAATAAACCCCGAGAAGCTGTGCAGCAGGGCCCCAGCATGCGCACACGACAGCCAAACGCTGCTGCCTTGTAGACATTCGCAGACATCACCGGGGGGCCTGGAGATCACATTCCATTAGAGAGCCCCCGGGGTGCATTGTGGGTAATCCGTGGCACTGTTGGCATTCTCAGGAGCGCGGCGGCCTTCGGCGGCCATACCGCGTGCCAAACTACAAAGATCTGCGCCCCCCCTCTCTCCCTCCCCCCCCACCCCACCCCCCCGGCGATCTCCATCTCCTCTCCATTAGTGCAGCTACAGTGGCCCGGCGGCAGCGGGTTTTAATAACCTAGCAGGATTACGGCAGGACTCGGTACAGCACGTCCCTGCCTGCTCCTTCCAAGCTCCGAGAGAGAGAGAGAGAGAGAGAGAGAGAGAGAGAGAGAGGCCCAGCATGCATCTGTGCTGGAGTAACAGAACAGCAGAGACACGCTGTGCACCCAAGTGGCTGTTTTGGGGTGCGAGGGGTGCGGTCTGGGGATGACCGCTCGAGACGAGCTTCAAGGCCAGCCCCAGAAGGGAGCGAGTCCAGAGAGGAGTATGAATACGAGAGGAGCACACTGTGTGCAGGAGGGGCTGTTTCAGGGCGCTGTGCAATACGACTGTCTTTTATTATCTTTTCCTACAGTGCCAGAAGATGGAGTGAAAGCACAACATGGAATTTAAAAGATGAGACCTCCCAAAAAACAAATCTGGCAATAATAATAAAGCAACAACATCATCTCTCTCCATTACTCTCTTGCTCTCTCTCTCTTTCGGTCTCACTCTTCCATTCTTTCCTCTCTCCCTTCTCTCTTTCAGTAATGTATGTATACTACGTATACTTTGCTTTTTTCTGCTTCTTTTGTATTCATTCTCTGCTGCAGTAACACCCAAATTTAACCCCTGGGGATTAATAAAATGTTATCTTCTCTGATCTTATTTTAACTGGCTGACGGCTTGGCTCCCCCAGTAGCGAACACCAGTACCGGTTATTACCACTAGGGGGCAAAGGGCCAGTAAAATGCCCATTGAGCATTCTGAAAAAAGAGCACAAATAGCTTCACACCTCTTGAATCGTAAATCCCACTGAATGTTTAATTTGTCATAATTTCATTAAACAGAATAATCTAAATATGCTTTCATATATACCACTGTAAGCTGAGGAATAGGCGGTTAAAAGATTTGAAATAAACAGGGCAGAGATAACGGGGGAGGGGTTGCAGCTGACGGCAGGTGTGCGCTGGCGGCCCGTCTCACCTGTACGGAGTTGAGGTGGCAGTAGCCGTTGAGCGGGAAGCGGATGACGTGGGTGGAGTCGTGGTTCCAGCCGGAGTTGACCGAGTTGCACATGACGTCGCCGATCTCGGGGAAGATGTCCTCGATGAGGGCCTTGTCGCCGCTGAGCGTGATGCGCTCGCCCAGGTCGGGCGCCACGCGCACCACCAGGCACTCGCACGGCCGCGACGTCCGGCCCAGCTCCCGGTCCTGCCGCCAGCGCTCCAGCTCCGCCTGCATGGGCTGCAGCTGGTAGTACCGCGCCTCCTCGTACAGCTGGCTGTAGTCCTGCAGGGGGCAGCAGAGAGACCGGCACCACATCATGACACCTTTATGCACTCAACCATGTCCTGTATGTCAGTGGTTCTCAGATTCAGTCCTGGGGGACCACTGTGTATGTTGGTTTTCATTCCAACCTCAACTGCAATCACAGAATTTTAACAATTTTTCTTAATTATGTGCTTTTCATGCTTTAGAGCTGGGGTTCCAAGTCTTACCCAGAAAGGGCCAGTGTGGGTGCACACACCTGATTCTACTAATCAACCACTAGAGTCTTTCCTAAGCACCTTGATTAGTAGAATCAAATGTGTGCACCCACACTGGCCCTTTCTAGATATATGCATATCCTTGTATAACTGGCTGCAGTCAATCAGGTCGCACAGACAGGAGAGGATAAAAATTTGCCTAAAAACCGATTTCTTCAATTACAAAATGGCAATTCCATATGATTTTCTTAGGTTACGAACTTCATATTCATATATCCCCGTTCCTTTACAAAATGGCTCCTTTAGCCGAAGCAGTTCTGCATTATCAGTCCCTCGGAGAGTAGCCAATCAGCTCATGCGGTCATTCGCGCTCCCCCAGGGCACACTGATAATTAAGAGTGAAATTACCACCTTCGGACTCACAAACTGCAAACATATGCCTGATATAAGAGCGCGCGCGGTAGGAGAACCGGCTTCCCGGCAATGATTGGATCCGATTATCGCCGTTGCCACGGTCACACTAATCCTTGGGCCCGACACATTAAAACACAATTAAGGCACCGAGCCATTAAATCACAACCGTTAATAAGATATACATTCCAGAATATAGAACCCGGAATCCAAAGAATACATTTGCAATGTATATATACACACACTACATTCTAAATCCACTGCCCATTAGAAAATGATATGGATATATCATTGCATGCACAGGAATCAATATATTCTTTGTAGTTTGGTTCTTGTGTCTGAAGACACACTGTTATAATATTACCTTTCTATGGGGGGGATGACACTTTGGAGCTGCAAGTACATGCAGAGGATGTTTTCCCTTTCTCTCCTGATTAGGAAAGCCCAGATGTCATTCGTAAACTAGCCTCATTGCATTGATTCAGGAGAGTTCAGAGAGGTACGGCTCTCCCCCGAGACACTGCCAAGCAGGTCTCGGGCATCGTACTGACCAATGTAGAACGCTTGCTTATGAATCGACATGGCCATGCCACCAACCGTTGGGCACTACAGCCAATGGGGATTTGATACAGGACCAAGGGGACACTGGATCAGTGCCATAAATGGATGAGCCACCCAGCAGCCATGAGGGGTCCCTTTTTTTTTTTCAATGAATAATTCTGAAGAATGCTGATTTTTAACCCACCACCATCCCCCCCCCCTTAATGGGGGATTCATATACTATTCTGGTCTGTATGTAGAGGACCGTCACCGAGTGAATTACCCCGTGTTAAATTTAAATTTAAATTTAGCCTCTCCCACTACCACCCCACTTCCCATTTCCCCTGTCCTACATTACACCCACCCCACACCCTCTTAGCCCACGTATGCCTAACAGGGAACACACACTCATACAGAGACATAACCAGAGCTGGTCCGACGGCTGTCGGAGAGCGCCGGGGGAGATTTTGGACTGACCTTGAAATCGTCAGGAATGAGGAGTTTGGAGGTCCTGAGGAAATTGAGAATGTACCGGAACATGTGGCCGTCCCTGTCGATGAAGTAGTGCTGTTTGAGGCTGTCCAGGACGATGGGCTCTGTGCCATCGAAGAGCCGACCAATTCTGTGTGCGGGGATAGACACAGAATCAGAAAATATCCCTTTAGGAGTGAGCATATTTACTTCTTTTTTTACTATGTTTAGCTGAAACTCTGGTCTTCCCTTTTTACGGGATTGTGTTTTATATTATACAGGATACAGCATTTATGCGGCTGTGCGCATGAATTGTATTTTATGTGATTTACACAGGACTGTGATTGACATGCAAGACAGAGACAAAGCATAGGAATAATGGGGATGACCTGATAAAGTGGTCAGTGCCATCTGGTAATGGGCTGTTGGGGCAAGATGCCAGCCTGGGGCATTGCTTAAGGGAACCCGGGCTATAAGGATCCACCCATCCAGATGGCCCTGCCCTGGATACTTTGTTTTAATGCTGCTGGGACATCTGACAGATTAACAAAAATAAATCATTCATACTTTGCTGATTTTATTCTTTGTAATCGTCCATTCCATTTTTATATTTTGCAGGTGCCGTTGTCATTCTGCTTAACATGATACTGTGTGTGTGTTGTGAGAATCCTGTTTGGGAAGGACATTTTTTTTAAAACTATATAATCGCAACCACTGATTCAATCAATAGAACCCACAGATTGACAAAGCTTTCCAAAAAAACACCTCCACCAAGGTCGACTGCACATGGTCTTTCCTTGGAAAAAAAGACAACACCATAATATCCATTTCTGCAGTGACTCATTCAATTCCCATAAGTGCTGCGTGGGAAAGCACAACTCTTTTACACGACTCCATAAAAACAAAACAAAAAACACAAGATTCTGAAAAACCTGTCATTGCTGTGGATGGCTACCATGCCATCAAGATTGACTAACCCTTTTAAAATACCAGGAAATGTTAGCGAACTGAACCACGGGACTCCAGGAGTCATCCCCGAACGTGACAAAGCATGCGTCTCGTGCCCCGTAGCGTGTCCCTGTCCTTTTAACGAGATCGAAACGTCGGAACCGTCACATCCACTGAGCTACGGCATCAGCTCGCCGCTAGCCCCCGCCCACCGGCCCGCGGGCGCTCTCCTTCATACGCCAGCTCAGCTCGGAGCGTGCGATCACTGCGAACAGCCTGAGCGCGTGACATGCTCCGCGAGTCCGTGGGCTCGCGCGCATCATATCTGGCTGCTTATTTGACGCATTAAAGTTGAAACAGGCCTGTCGTTTTCGCCGATAATGCACTGAAAAATGCCGATTCAAAATATATATCAAGGACAAGGTACCGTTCCAAAAACCGTAAGAATCCTACAACATTGTACTATCCAATACTATACTAAACGAGAGAGTATACTATGAATAAATATAAATGGTGAAGCCGTATCCGGACTCTTACCTGGATTCGGGATACTTGGTTAACGTGGCCAGGCTGCTGGTATACATATGGCCGCCCACGTCAATGTGCACAGGCGCGTTGGACTTGGTGAGCTGTGCAGGGGTCGGGATGCCCTGGCTACTCAGTGGAGATACAGGTGATCGTGTTGCCATGGGCCTGGACATGCTAGATTGGTTATCCTACATGAAACACAAAATACATACATAAATCACTGTACACAGGTTCACAAAGTGGTACAGTGCTGGGTACAGTGCCATTAAAAAGTATTTCCCTTGCTCATTTTCTCGGTTATTGCATATTTCTCACAATGAATTGTTTCAGATCTTTAGACAAAATGTAATATTAGACAAAGGTAACCTCAGCAAACACAAAACACATTTTTAAAATAATTTCATTTATTAAATAAAATTATCAAATACTCATACCATGTTAAAAAAAAGTAATTGCCCCCTTAAACTTAATAAGTGGTTGCACCACCTTTAGCAGCAATAACTGAAACTCTTCCCATAATTTTATATCAGTCTTTCACATCATATCCCACTGCTTTATTTCAGATAAATTGGTAGGTTGTGAGCATGGACTGTTCGTTTCAGGTCTACAGAATTTCTATCGGGTTCAGGTCAAGACTCTGTCCAGGCCACTTTAAAATTTTTGTTTCTTTTCAGCCATTCAGAGGTGGACTTGTTTAGTCTTGCTGCATAAAACAACATTACGCTTCAGCTCATGGACAGATGAGCAGACATTCGCCTTAAGAATTATCTGGTACAGAGTGCAATTCATGGTTCCTTCAATAATGGCATCCCCATACCATCACACTACAACCACCATATCTGACCGTTAGTGTGATGTCCTGTGAAATGCTGTATTTTCTTTACATCCATACATACAAAACCAAACCAGTTTCCCAAAAAGTTCCACTTTTGACTAAAACGTGAGAGGAGCATTGATGTTTCTCTTGCTCATCAGTGGTTTCCACCTTGCTACTCTCTCCCATCAATCCCATTTTGCCCTTCTTTCTTATTGTGGAGTCATAAACACTGACCTTAACTGAGGTTAGAGAGGCCTGCAGTTCTTTGCATGTTCTTCTAGGGCTTTTTGTGAATTCTTGGACGGGTTGTTGTTGCACCCTTGGATAAATTTTGGCAGGCCGGCCACTCCTGGGAAGATTTATCACTGTTCCAAGTGTTCTCCATTTGAAGATGATGGCTCTCACTGTGGTTCGGTGGAGACCCAGAGCCTTAGAAATTGCTGTATAACCCTTTCCAGACTGATGTATTTCAACAACTTTCTTTCTCATTTCTTCTGGAATTTCCTTAGATCGCAGCATAGTGTGCCAAACTTTACGGTGACTACTTCACTGTGATGGTAAGGTTCAAAATAAGTGAGATTTAGATGCAACAAGGCTGGTTGCAATCAAGCCTAGCTGTGTTCAATCAGATTAATCTTATTATCAATTAAATTCAGTTAATTGGTTGATTGAGTAACTAAGGGGGCAATTACTTCTTTTAAATATTGGTGATAAATGGGTTGTTGGTGTATGATAACTTTTTTCATTAAATAAATGACATAATTAAAAAAGTGTTTTGTTTTTACTCAGTTTCCTACTGTCTAATATTGCATTTTGTCTAAAGATCTGAAATCATTCAGTGTCACAAATATGCAATAAGAGGAAATTAGGAAGGTGCAAATACTTTTTCAATCTCACAGTAACTTCTGGAAATGTTTTGAAATAATGCCGGCCGTCCTACAATCAAATTTTGTCTGTAAAATGAAGTATTTCCAAACGACCTAACTCACTTTCTCATGAACCGTGTTTTGTGAAATAACCCTTTCATCATTCCTTGTTAATTCCAAATAGTTTATTTCAAAGTTTTGCTAAATTTGGCAGATCCTTTTTTCTCAACATTTAAATCTGATTGGCTAAACAAACCCTTGCATTCTCTATCCACTTTGATACACCCAGGTCATCACTGCAAACAAGAAAGGAGTTCTCTTTCTGCGATTGGAATGGGTATGTAATGCTGCATTCCCTGGGGTCAATTTTTCATAAACTCTATTTAGCCTTGACAACTTTTAATTAACCGTCCAATTAAATTTCCAGTTAAATACAGGTGTTAATGAGACCAATGAGTGTTCTGAATATAGTCCTGTAAAAGCAAGACAAGGGAAACCAAATAATGAAGTCAGACTGGCTTTCATTCTTTTCCTCAAATCGGGGACTGATTACACCTGAGACACCTGGTGAGTGGCATTTCTGGCCAATTGGTGACATAAACCAATCATTTACCGATCAGGTAAAAAAGAAAACCTTCTTTCCTCAGGAGCCATATTTGAGTATCCCGGCAGTAGGCTGCTGTACTATTAGAAAGTAGACAGGCTTCCCAGCTTATGTTGGTCTGCATAGGGCATATTTATAAGGCCCTGCAGCCCACTGATGGCGAAATCTGTAAGCAGAGATGCATTTAACCAGATGTTCGCTTTATTTAATCTGCCCAAGCACAATAAATGACCCGGAACGTATTAGCAGAAGTCCAGACAGGAGGGATTTAACCTGGAATTGTAGTTTTGGAACCTCAGTAAGAATGTTGTGCATCTTGACAAGAGTGCTGTCTGTGGTCCAGTGTGCGCCTACTGAGTACCACTGGGAACCTCCTCTTCCTCTTAGTTTCATTTTGAGTGCACCATAATCTTCCTCATTGACCCTCTGGGATACCAGCTAGTTCTAGGGTAGGATTGTAGATCTACTATTCTGGGGAAGGTCATAGGTCTGCTTCGTTTCACCTTAAAATGAGCAACCAATTTCATCCCGAGGAACCAGGTGATGTGAGTTAACTCCGTAATCCACTACTCTGATGAATCAACTAAGCACTGAACAGCAATGAAAACAACCCCAATCTGTAGCCCTCCAGGACCAGGGTTAGTGGGCCCTGAGCTTGTTCCTTTTCTTTCACCACTGTTTGTCCCAACTGCCTGAAGGCATTTTCCCCCCAATTTTAATGAATTGCGTCTGTAATTCATCGGAGGCAGACCATGGCCTGCTCCTTCTACAGCTACATAATGAGTTACAGATGAAAAGCACAGGAACAGACAAAAGCAGGGTCTTTACTGAAGAAAATATAATGCACAGTCGGACGTGTGGATAGGAAACCCAGGTCTTTGGAGGACCAGAAATGACTCTGGTTTTGGCTCTGTCCAAACCCAATAACTGCTAATCTGGATTCCTTATCAGTCTTTAAGAATGCAGGTGCAAGTGCCGGAGGTACCTGGCATTTCACCGATGAGGTGCCACTTTAAGACTAAGACTTGAAACAAATTTATGAAACTGTATGATCAGAAGCTTGTAATTTACCAAAAATCCATAAACATCTTTGGGAACTGCAGATCCAGGATCCCCTATCCCTGAGCCAACCCACCACCTTCATTGTACAGGAAAATACACTGGACTTTAAAGGCTGGAATTATCAATGGGTAATGATCTGCCTTAGTGTTGGCAACTACAACTAATTCCACGGCTATAACAAAGATAGCAGACAACTGGAAGTATACTTTTGTAAAGAAGAGAAGTCTCCTAAATAATTAGATGCATCATTTAGATGATGACAACAACAACAACAATAATAATGTTGAGTAGTAGTACCTTTAGTACCTTTGGTCGATAGCTTCCAGTGTTTCACTAAGAGGGCTTGGGCCTGGTCTTGAAGCTGGTGTGTTGCGTAAGAATGCAGATGCAATGCCATGACTTTGGGGCATGCACTCTGGGAAACAGGAAGTAAGACTAGCTCTTCTGTCTGCCCATGTGCGCCTGCAGTTATTCAAATGCATAGCATTCAATCCTTTATCTTATTTTCAAAGGGCTCAAAGTACTGCGCAAACATTACAGCCCGTGTGTATGCAGACACAGACAGCCGCTGATTTCAAACCAAGCTCAGGTCCATTAAACACAAGTGTTTTGAGTACAGCTTGTCTACATTATTTAACTGGAAACTCGATATGAATGGTTTCTCCAACCACACAGGACAAATCTGCAGCTAAGTTTCTGGAACAAAGGCTACTTGGAAAAACTTCTGAGCCTCAAAAATGTTCTCAGCTGAATGGTTACATTCCACTGATGAACATCAATCGGAGCTGGAACGGTTAGATCGGGCATCAAAGGCCATGCGATCGTGGTTTTAAACGGTCAGAGAGTAATCTCCGATCAATCTCAGCAACAAAAACATTTGCAACAGGTCTTAGAAGTCATCAGGCTTAGACCACAACCACAAACGATTACAATAGCTACTGAAAGTCATCAGACTCAACTTGATTTTCCATCCCTAAAATCCCTCAGCAGTCTCTGGATTTGCTGCATGTAATCAATGGACTTATTGATGCATTTACGTAAATCACAAGCAATTGTTAAATGCCAAAATGCAATATAATTGCAATTGTTTTCTCTTCCACTACATTACAACCGACTTCCTCAGCTACTTTTTTTTCTGGGACGCAAGAACTATTTATCCATCCTCTCTCCAAGCACATCTGCATTATTTCTAGAGAGGCTGATTTTTATTAATGCAGCTGCAGCAGAAATGCAGTACTCAATATTCTTTAACGCACGGACATATAAACATACATAAACACTCTCTAATGCCAAGATCAACACATAACTTCATGCAACGTCATTCTGTACAGCAACCTTAGCAGCTTGCCTGGGCATCGATTCCACCCTCTACCAGAACCAGTCAAAGTCTGGTGAGGAGAGAACATCTCCGCAAGTTTACATCTTCTGACAGCTCAGAGGACACGTCCAACACCAAACACATAAACTTGAGACATTTATGTACAGCTTTTGCAAGTGAAAATCCATTCTGAATAATGGAACACTTGCTGCAAATTTTCAGTTCCTGTAATAAATGCACAGGCATCAAAATTTGTTTCTGTAATAGATTCACTGGCAAATTAGAGAAGCACACAAAGCGATTTTTACACAAACGGAATCTAAAACCTACAAAAAGCCTAAACATAAAATACAATTCAATAAGTGCTTTACATAAACTGCAATAGAACCTGTTAATTAATCTAGAATTTAATGAATTTAATGAAATGAGGTGGCCACACAAAAACCAAATGCATCAGACATCAAAATCCTACAATCCTCTACGTGGACAACCACCCCTCAGTTACCTGTACTTGTTAATCTTATTCCATCAGTTCATCCTGTAAAGCCTTCACTGGGCTTAGCGCTAGACCAACATTGAATGAACAAGAAAGGATTAAGAGACTTTTTTTCTTTTTTTACATTTTTATTTCCCCTGCAGAAACTTCACCCAAGATGACTCATACTACTGGCCTGCGTGCGCGCCTTAAAACGTGTAGGAGAAGTTCCAGGCCTCAGAACCTAACTCACAATTAGTTGCCGTTAGAGTTTTAGCCCTTTCAGGGCACCGCCAGATTCCACTGCTCATCTGTATGCGGTTTGTACGCACAGCGATAAGAGCAGCCAGAAAGCAGAGATATAGGGTTTTTTTCCCGATAAAAAAAGACACATACAGTTTTTGAATGCAATTCTTTAATCACTAGCGAGTAGGGGAATCCCTGAGGGGAATGTGAAGAAACGGTGGGCATGTTTCCACAAATATTTCTTGGCTTGTGTGTAAAAGCAAAAAACAAACGAAAAGACAGTGTGTAGGACTGCGCCTCATGAAAGAAGGCTTATTTGCTCCCTTATGAATTTACAGTGAATTTGGGAGGGGAGGGTGGGGGCGCTATAAAGAACAGTGTGGTTCAAGAGCAAAATACTTAGAGCTGTGCCGCTGTGAAGAAACAGAACTCACCTCCTCTGTGCTGCGCTACCGTGGGAAGCACAGGTGGGAGCACAGGTTTCTAACGTAGGCTGTTCAAACCGTTCCACAAACAGCCACTGCTTTCCCACAAAGGCAGAGTAGTCTCTTGGCATTTTCACACTTTCAGCCACAGTCGCAATCACAAAATGCAACTTTGCCTTTTGCTGACAACTAGAAATGCTACAGTCCAAAGCAATGTGGCTATTTCCGCACCGTGTTGTTAGGCTAAACGCACACCCAATCTTCTCTCAACAATATCAATACATTTGCCCTCCAAGGTAGGTAGTGTTTCTCCCAGCTGAATCGGCGTGTGAAGGTGTTCAAATAGAGAGCAAACCCCACAGATTAGGCATTGCGGGTCCAGATTTAATCATGAGCAATGGTGACAACTCTCACACTTGAGATTGTCTCCCCAAAGCTAGGTTGGGCTCAAATTGGCCATGATCAAATGCGCTGTACAGCTTTTTTTAGGGCATTATGTCAAAATGTTCCTCATTCAAACAGGTTAGGCAACATCACCAACCAATGTCACTGAATTGGTTTTCTACTTTCGACCTTCTCTACAGCAAGTACAGAACCGAAGTACAACTCAGGAGCTCTGGCTTGGTTACATCTTCCCAGCTGAACACATCTACAAAGTTGATGCAGGGAGGATGTATGTGCATGCACACATATGCAGGGATTTGGGACTCTGGGGGGAAAAATGCACATATTGCACCCTCGTCCAGGGACACTATAAATAGAAGAGCCTCACCTATCGCACGGGATGAAAACCTACAACGGTTCCAAGTCCAAAACCCCCAACTGATGCTACTGTAAGCCAGCAAACGTGTAGTCCATTCAGAGACAGCGGTTACGTTTGCAATGTACAATCAAAGAAAACTGGCCGTCACCCCAGTCAGATTCACTGCAAACTCCATCGAACTAAGTAAACGAAATAAGTAGCACGGAAGAATAGTCCGTGTAATGGTCAGATGACAAAAGTTAGATATCTCACTCCGAACTCGCAACGATAAGAAATGAGTAAGGAACGCAGAGATGAATATCTCTTTAACTTTGTTCACACAGCGTCATTAAGTAGAGTACAATTTCAGCTATCACTCTGACGTGATTGAAAACGTGTAGGAAAGTCACACATGCGTACCAGTCACACAGCAGAATAATGAATTGGTATGCTAGTTGATCAGCATCACTGTAAATAATGAAGATACATAGTAGTTAGCCTACTCTGAAACATACAATTTTTTAAAAACATGCCTTGAATTCAGGACATCTCAATCCAAACCGATCCGAAGTAGGTTTAGCCAAACACCGTTTATCTGTTATAAAAGTCCCACGCCATAACCAAACGACGACTTTAATTCCGTCCACGTCGACTTGCTAGGGAACATTCAAATGTATAGCGAGTTTCATTTTGCTCAACTTCAAACATAAAAAGAAAAGACGCGAGTTTCTTTGTCATTACTTTCGGCTCACGCATTCTGTGTCCAGCAAGACTGGTCTGTCGTTGTAATTCCTGAGGAAAACGGCACTGGGGACCGTGCTCTCGGGCATAAAAATACACTTTCTGTAGGTAAAATAAATGGTCGGGGAGTCTCTACAAAGGGACGGCAAGTACTAAGAGGTGATTCATGGATTTAGCATTGACGTGCGTGTAATGGGTGCCTCCTGTCTAACAAAATTACAAAAAAAAAAAAAAAACCCTCAGGCAAAATTACTCCACAATGGCGCCTTTCATTAACAGATCTAGGACACACAGGACACGAAACTGGTAGCGAACAATCAAAGATAGGGCAAAGCAACTGCCCTAAAATAAAAGTCGCTATGATAGTGTATAGGAAAGGCACACAAGAAAATGAAGAACTAGTTTGTTTTCGGAGCTTTAGCGTCGTGCCCGTAGTTAATTTAGACCGAGGGCGCAATGGTTTCTCGTTCGAAGGGCGAGCGAATTCCAGGCGAATAATGCACGACTTTTGAATTCTGTAACAGGGATTTAAAGACAGCTACAGCGACTAAAACACCCAACATTTCCCAGGAAGTGGTTAAATATTTTTTTCTGTTAGAACTGTGGCGCTTCTCTCGTGGCACATGCGTAAAAGCGGCTGCGCGCTAACTGTCCCAGCCTTACCAGCCTCAGCAAATAATTGCAAAACGCATTTAGCTGTTCTTACCTGAAACAACGACAAGCATCAAGTATTTTTCACCTCTCCTTTCCTCCGATTTCGCCCGCGATCTGCTTCCCTCGCAACACTAGAGAGAAATGCAATAGCTTGGCTTAGGTAGACAGAACAAAATACTGAGAATACTTGCTCCAGGGCTTTGAAACCCCTTAAGGCAAAGATCAGGATACAATTAGCTCATGCCTCTACCCAGCCTAGACCGATCTGCAAAATAAAACTCTAGTTGAATTAACAGAACACAAAGGCACTGCATTGGCCTTATTTAGAATGTTTTTTTATTCCTCCCAAAAATGTATACATATTACAAAAGATCTAGCAATTTTCCGGCTTTTAACAGTCACTCCTTCCTCCAGTGTGCGGATTGCCTTCCTCTTGCACGGAAAAGCTGATTTTAATCGTTATGATTAGTTTTGATGTAACGTTCCCTCGGGCGCTTTCTGCAAATGGATGGAGTGTTTCTTTGCCAGCGAGGGAAAGGGAGCAGATGATGACAATTATATAGATTGTTGGTCGTGTCTTAGTTAAACATTCATCTCTTCATGTCCGTTTCAGAAGTAGGAACTGGCAAAACACACATTAAGGAGGTCGTGCAACCTGTTGATTGTGGTCATTAGTTCTAAATTGATGAATGATTTGGGGGAATGTTTTCTTGTATTTCCCTTGCACGTGCATTCGTTTAACGGCGACCTTATTAATGGACCCTTCTTTATAAAAAAGGGCTGCTTTATGGTTTCATCAACTAAACACTACGCTATAGTCAATCCATGACTACACAGGAAGTGACGTGCCAGTGAAACATCTAACATCTAAACCATCTAAATTAATTTTGTGTGAAGGTCAGTTATCGCATGAAATCATGTTTACTGAATTTCAGTTCTCATAATATCATATCATTTTATACAATCTTCTATTGCTTTAAGAAAAAAAAAGTAATTGAGCTTGTCTTTTAAACAAAGGCATATTTCTTAAATTTAATGTTATTTTTATTTATATGCCATAGATAAAGCAAAACATGTAAACATGGTCCAATATTGGGACTGGCAATGGGGTTTGTGTTTCTGTCTCCTGGACGGACTATCTTAACCTTACAATGTTTAAGGCAGGCCTTCTACCCTAGAGAGACCTAGGTTTCACCCTCATACCATAAAAACATTTGAATGCAGTACTAAATGTTGCAGAAAGTGTCTGATAGCTTGGTGCTGGGTATTTCTTTGGAAGTGGAGTCGAGTGGAGTCAGTGCTTTTACCGGGATGAAAGCCAGCCCCAGTCAGAAAGGGAAAACGGTGATGCAGGGTTTTTTTTTTTTTTTTTTTTTTTGGTGAACCAATTATTTAGATTGCTTACAGATGTAGATTTCCCCCTAACAGAACCAATATGGTTCAGGAGGCAGATGGATTCACACCAGAAATTAAACTTGTTCTGTTTGTGTGGTATGGAAAATCCATCATATCTGGGTGTGGTGATCTGGCATACAGGTACTTCATGGATTTTCCCCTAAAAGAACCAATGTGGGTCAGGAGCCAGCTGAGGTCACACCAGAAATTAAACTGTTGTACCGTTTGTAGGTATGCTAAATCCATTATATCTGGGCATGGTGATCTGGCAGACAGGTAATTTATGCTTTCCCGCTAATCTATTTTACCTTCAGACAGAAACGGTGATGTGCTGTGAGTGGTGCTGCCTTAATTAATGTTTCTATTTGTATTGCTGTTGCCAAGTGACTTTGTTTGCCTCAATGCATGGATCGCATGCTCTGTTTATTTGAAATCAAGCTGTTTGGCCTCAAAGTTTTCTGAGGCATTCAGCACTCCCAGCCTCTCCAATGACATCGAACTAAATGGGCGGCATCGCCACAACGTCTGACTTTTCCGTCGCATTCTGCAATTGTCTTTTTTCAAAACAAAAAAAAAAAAGAATATTAAGGTTGAAATATTTTTTTGCGGCACTTGAATGCCAGAATTGCTACGGTGAAATGTCCAGCGTTGTAAATGGGTTGTGTGTAACTAAAGTAAGCTGTGTAAATCACTGTGGATAAGAATGTCTGCTAAATGCCTAATGTGTTTATTTCAAAGTGAGCACCCAAATGAAGAAAGTAAAGGATGAAATATAAAACAAAATGTAAGAATAAGAATTTAATGTGAAGACTGAGAATGCACTGTAGATATGGAAAAATTCATTTCCAGATGCAACACACAGGAGCCTATATATATATATATAATGTGAATATAATTTTCATTTTAAGAAGTGCATTTGATAGGTTGTGCTCCTCAAAAAATATGGGGAGAGTGTTTCTTATTTTGAATCATAGTTGCATACCATATTCACATGCGTGCAATTTATCATAAGGGTTATTTTCTCCACTGTGGCCAAATGGGCAAACAGCAAATCTAGTGACCGGCTATGAATAAGAAGCAAGGCTGGGGGTTGTGATGGCTCCAATAAAATGTAATCCTATTACATGCTGTCCCTCTAGAGGGCAGCAATAATAATGCTTCTCTGAGGCAAGACCCAAATTTAAAATGCATTCCTCCAGTAATGTCCCGTGGACATATCTTCCCTTCTTATTTGGTAATTTCACTGGGCCTCTGCAATATTTCCCCCCAAATATTAGTTATGGGGGATGGCGGTGTAATAGTTAACAGAATGAATGTGTTTCATCAAACGCGTCTTGTGGGTTTTTACGTTGCTTCAGAACAGTCCTTTGGATTGTGGAGGGACTCTGGTCTAAGCCCCTGGAGGAAGGAGGTGGTATTACGTATTACCCCCTCGACCATCCAGTATTCCGACCAGGACTCAGGTGCACAATATATGGATTAATCACTTTTTAAACGTGTTAATTTTAGCTGTTTACTTTCTTTCTTTATTTTAGAACATCAATCCTTTGGAAATCTAGTCCTACAGGCCTTTTTTTCATTTTTTTTGTTTTTATTTGTTTTATTAATTTTTTTTATTTGAAAAATTGACATCTCCAATCCCACCCGGATTCGTTATGTACAATTCACAAACTACTGTACAAGCTGCTCATATACGCTCCCTGCTGCTGGCTCGGGAGAGTGAAGATGGCTTGTGGTTCTCTTCTGAAACACATGGTGTCAGCCAGATGCTTCTTTTCACACCACAGTCACAAGCTGTATATGTGAACAATAGGGGCGGAGGAGACCTAATCATTCATGTGTGAGCCACGGGTGCATGGATGGCCAGCAGGGGGGGTTGCTTGCGCAATGAACACTGCTATCCCCCCTGATTTAATGATTCCCATACATCCCTTTGGAGACATGAAGCCTGGGGACTGTTGGCCACAGTCAGCACTGGCACCGGTCAGATTCGATCCGAGACCGTGATGCGCAGTAAAAATGAACAAACAACACCAACAAACAACAGAAAACCCTGAATGCCACACATAGTTACATATTCGCTGACTGGTGTGCAGGTGACTAGGTGACCTTTCTGTCTTTGAGCAAGCTGCCACACTGAGTGCTAAGTGCTAAGTCAACGTCAAGTGGTGACGTTGTTTGAATTTTGGCCACCGGTGCCAATTTTCCAATCAGTGTGTGCTGACTGGAAAAGTCCTGAAGGTGTAGCCCTGATAGTGACGTGCGCTTTTATTTGAGTTTCCATTCTCACGTCTCATGTTTATCCACATTCAATGTCACTCAACACTTTTCACGGAGGTGCGGATGTTCGTTAAAAATTACTCAACGGGAGCAGATTAGTCGGCAGCCGTTTTTCACGCACTAGCTTTGGCTATTGTCGAAGGCCGCGCGATCTCACTGCAGCATTGAATGTAACGTCATTGGTAACTACGAGCGATATGTCCCGGCCTGTATCTCAGTGCAAGGTGCAGTAGCACATGCAGCATTCTGAGCCTGGTGCTGGAATGTCGAATTCCTCTGTGCCGCTGGTCCCGGCAGATCGAGAATCGAACAAATTCACCCCGCAACTGGAGGAAATGAACTGAGCCGAGAGCAATAATGAAATTATACAAATGCTATTACAGTCTAGCCTGCCTCCATCCCAGTTTAATTCTAATTCCAGGACCACAGGCATTGCTGCTGGTGGAAGCTTTCACCAAATAAATCAATATTAGCTTACGTCTAAATTATTAAGTGGGTGACTTTCCTTGTTTATTGTATGAATTATTCAGCAGGTGAAACTGTAACAGGATTTTCCCCCAATGCTTAATAATAATAAATTATTGTTATTATTATTATTTTCATAAAGATATGTTCTTTGTTGAATTATAATTTAAGGTTTTGAAAATGGGTTTTTCAAAAACCTTAATTATTTGAATGGGTTCAAAAACATTTTGTTGTCTTCTGAATAAATGCTTGTGATTGCTACATTGATATTCATTTTTTTTTGCAGCAGCAGCCACTCCACTCCAGAATGTTCTTCTGTCAGACTATTGATGCATATGTGAGGAGCGAGGTTTAGGTTTTGTTAGCAGCATAGCGCTAGGATCTGTGGGCCTGTCTTCCCTCAGACCAAGCAGAAAAACCTCACTGTGATGATGGGGACACTGTACTGCAGGAGAAGCTGTCTTGTGGATGAGACTTTAAAACCACAAATAAGCAGATCTGGCCCTCAAATCCAAATCCTGCCCTGGTTTACTTTTGTCCCAGGTGTTTAACTGAATGATTAGTGCTACTGATTAGCCAGACATTCACACCTGACTCCCAAGTAAAGGGAGGGTGGAAAACGAGCAGTTCTCTGCCCTCAAGGACCATGGTTTGAGTAACAGAGCTTTAAAGTAATGTCCCAATGTACTTACCAGGTCACTAAGGATAAAAATGACACTTACTTCAATATACCCCACTGTGTGGCTCAGGTTCCTGAAATCGTTGATGTCAATGTGGCCACAAATGATCTCCCCTCCAGTTTGGCTACAGTCCTATGTATTTTCAACCCCTGCTGACCTTGTCTCACAAGTTTGTCACTGTTTAAAATAATTATGTTTCAGCCAGCCTATTTAAGCACATTATGGCAAATAAATTAAACAATGAAACTGTTGCTAATAAAGATTTATGATCGTGATGTAATATAGTGCGGATGGAATTTAAATATTTTATAATGGTTTTGTTTTATAATGGTCTGGTAACTTCAGTACATACACACCCAGCTCTGAAGGTGAATAGAGATTAGTAGACCTGTCATGAGTATTTTGGCTGTGATTGGCTCAGACGTTGAACCAGTGCCGGTTCACAAGTCAAACGTACCAATCACAGCCCTACATTCCTGCCATTTTGTTGTCCAGGCCTGTGGCGGCTACATGGCTCATCTTACGAGTGATTACATGAAACGACACGACCTTCGACACACCTGCCTCAAAAAGATTTGCATGCTTGAAATATATTCTTTACCTGTTTGATGCAACACCTGTGTCGACTGCTGAGCTGCACCGCGTGCAAGTGCTATAAATAAGTTCTCCATCCTCTGCCTGCTAGCTGGAGGCAGTGTTGCTCTGTTGGAATGTGTCTGTGTGTAATTTTGACGTACAGGAAAATTATGTATGGAGACTGTAGAGAGATTATGGAGATAAAATGAAAAATGTCTGGTGAGATGTCACTGTAATATGTTTGAAGTTATCTATACTGTAGAAGATTCAATGCTGCTAAATTGCATATCTTGGTTAAGCATTCAGTCTTTAACACATCGTCCTTTTATTTTAATAGCATTTTTATGTTCAAGAATACTTTGTTGAATTTTACATGTTGTAAAGGACAAAACCAGTTGGAATGAATAAGCGTCCTTAAGGCAGATATTTACATATCACAACACGTAATGAGTAAGCGGCCTTAAAGAGACAGACGCCAGTTAGTTTGAAAGCCGTTATTTTAGACTTTATCGCCACCTTCTGGAGAAGAGCGACAACTTCGCTTCCGAGTTACGCTTCTTTTTAAAAAAAACCCCCTCACAGAATATTTAAATGGCAGCTATGCGGTATTTTTAATGATAGTTATATAAAAGCAACAGTAGAAATATACAGTACAGCAAACAAATAGTAAATGAGTGCATAATGTTCTAGGAACAGAATATCATATTTTGTTAGTCAATGTCCATATCACCAATATTGGGACAAATAGGATAATTATCTTATTTTCCTTGGTTATTCACTCAATCATTTCAGAGAAAACATCTTATTCAACGGTTCACCAGCATGACCCCCACCTGAGATTCAAACCTGCAACCTCAATTGACAGCACAGAAGGTTTCTCACCCACTTTTCCTCACTGCCACGTGCATGCACACACACTCATAGCGACTCCTTTATGAATTGCCAAGAAGAAGGAAAAGGACATTGCATGATCTGTTATTACCCAGAGCAGAAACTATTATTGCTTTCTTCTCCAAAGAACAAATAATTGTTAGTCTTAATCATATGTATTAATACACATGTTCATTTATACATATGATCTGGCATATCTATAGAGCTTAAACAAGAGCACATTATTGATACTGGCAAATTGCTTCATTAGTTTCTACCCCAATCACATCTCACATTAAATATTAATGGAACCTATTATTTATTTATTTATTTTACAACATTGCAACAAGGTTATGCACGGATGTAGTGAATAACAGTTTTGTAACAATGCTTTTACAATATTTCTTCCCCACCCTCCTAACAATGTTCCAGCTGCATTGTAAACAGTCCAGGTCACCCTTTTTCTCTCCACAGGAAAACATTTTTTAAGACGGAAGAGCCAGAAAGCAACATTAAGACATGCTGACGAAATCGCAAGAGCACAACATTTCACAGCTCTCCACAATCTAAAATAATTTTCCCTAACTGAGTTAACACTTTAACAGGCTGTTTGAGCTAGGGGCTGTATTTACCCTTGAAAACACCACTGCAGTAAGAACTTACTGTTGACAAAACAAATACAACCCCATCAACAACTAAAAGGCAATTCAAAGACACTTTCCGCATCGTGTGTCATGTTTTTTTAACCGCTGTAGTTTGATTGAGCTTGATGATCAAAAGTTTTGAAAATGAAACTGAAAGATCCAAAAACAGTGAACTTTTGATTAAAGCAAAACGAGAAGACAGCCAGTAACTACCACGTTACCTCCACTGCTCCGCCCCTTTCTGCCCTTTATGATGTAAAACACTCCATAAAAGTACCGACTGGAGTTTCCCCCCAATTAATGTAAAATGAGCAATTAAACTTGAATTTGCATAAACTGCCAGAGGAAATGGAAACGGAGCGTTTGAAAAGCAGAGAGCTCTGAAAACCACAGCATGCAGCGGGATTTAGAAAAACAAATACCCGCAGTTTCAATCACATAGCCTTTGCTAATTATTCATCCAAATTATTTATTAATGTGGTTTTAGCTGCCTTCATTCCGGGTGACTTACATCCATACATGTTATTTGATCCAAGTACTTGCTGAGGCAATTTATCTGAAGCAAGGTACTCAAGGGTAGGATTGCTGTGTCCCACCCGGGATTTGAAACCACAACTTTTTGATGACAAACCTTTATAAACATTATACCTTCTCTTTTCAAATGATTCATACTTACGCCTTCATGAAAATTCATATTATTATCAGTTGAAAATGACATAAAAACACATAAACACACATTTAAATGACTGCGCGCACACACACACACACACACACACATACACACCTACATAACAACTCATATACAGACTCATGACAATTCTAGGAGTTGAAGTTATTATAACCTGCAGTCATGACTGGATTTCACACATAAATCAGCACTACAGAAGAAACCAAAATTTACTTCCCTTTGCAGGGCTTATTTGATGTGCTGGGATATGATATATAGTTTCCCTGATTTATATGGACAGGAAGAGATAAAAAGTAGTTCAGTCATTCTTCTCCCTGGAAAACTAGCAGGAGTCAGCCAGGAGATTACAAGGTCAGCCTGCACCCTAGAGAAAGTAATGCATTCAGCAATATGTGTCTGAAACATAAATACAGGGAACTCCTGATTTAATTAGTAGCTTACTACACGCAAAGATGGACACACAGAGTATATGTTTAATGCATTATGACTCCCAATAAAATATGTGTGATTATTTTCAAATTTGTATAGGTGCCTCCCTATATATTTAACATGTATGTGTGTGTATGTGTGTCTGTGTGTGTGTGTGTGTGCGTGTGTTAAAACTGAAGTGTTATAACTCATGATTGATGACATACAAGTATGCACCTCTCTTGAGGTTTGAGATTTAAGTTTTTCTGATTGATCCCTGCCTCTCGCTACAGAGGAATTAACAATATAAAAAATATATATATTTTATTCAGTTGTGCAACATCAATCCGTTTTTTAAATCAATTTCTGATGCAGAAATGCATGCCTTTATATCTTCTTGATTGGACCATGGCCTACTTTCCAACTTGTACTATCTAACTTTGTTAACAGTCTGCAGCATGTTTAAAAGTCTTCTGCCTGACTCCTTCAAAGAAAACACTTTGAAGTCCAGTCCATGTTTCACAGAAAGTCAGTACAATTTATAGAGATTATGTTTTGTTGTTATTGCTGTGTAGAGGATATTGTGTTCCATCATAAAGTTGGAAAGTTGGGCTGACCTCTGCTGGTGATATGAGATAACAACAGCCATCGGTCACCAGCCAAAATGCCTGAGGGTTGCAGATAATAACTAACACCCCATTTAGCACTGGAGATTTAAGCACCAGGTAGGAAGAGTTGAACAAGGCCACATCAGATATACCGCAGGAGAATGTGTAACTCATCTGTCTGTGTGTGTGTGTGTGTGTGTGTGTGTGTGCGTGTGTGTGTGTATGTGTGTGATTTGTGCGTGTGCGTGTGTGTGTGTATGTGTGTGATTTGTGTGCGTGTGTGTCATGAATAATTAATGAGATTAATCATGCTGTTTCACTTCAATGAGGACTCAACGAGGAAGCCATTTGAATCATAAACATTAGCTTTATTTTTGTATTAATCAAACACTCTGTACCTTTCAGCACACTTGGGAGTGGTGACATTGGTGTATTAACTTGGTCCCCCTGGTAACTGGGCTCACGGTAAACATGGACTTCTTTTTTTTATGCACGTTTCCTAACGCCTAAATCCTCTTTGTGCATTAGTCTAAGCAGTGATATTCACCCCTGTTGCTGCTGGCTACTGTTTGTTTTAAAACCCACAACCAATTCAAACCCAAGAAACAAGGAGAAATTAATTAACTGGGTAAAAGATTGTTTCAATTAATTCATCAATCAATTACCTTTGGAAAGCTACAATGCCAGTGGCAGTCCAAGGGCAAGAGTGAGCACACTGGTTGATAATGTCCCAAGATGCTGACTGTAAACTCAAACTCCCAGCAGTCCTCATCACCTTATGCTGATTATTAATAAAACTCTGTAATATAATAAATTCCGTATGTCCCCTTGCATTCTTTAAACATTCAAACTGAAAAATCTCTGAAGGAGTGAATGATGAAAAATCTTCTTTCACTCACTCACTCACACTCACTCACTCACTTACTCACTCAAAGTGTTTACAGTTCATTTTTGCCCGGTGGTTTAAATTTATATATTTACCTCTGTATGGGAAAAATGCCATATATTCAGGTGCAAATTTTTAATTGAATCGGCATATCAGTCTGTTCACATCTGCCTGTTGTCTTGAAACGAACGACTCTTAAACACCATGCGTCTGCGGGTCAGGTTACCACGAGCAACTGATAACACACTCCCAAGAAGCTTTGTTGGTTGAATGTCACCAGCATGTCTGTCAGTGAAGTCTCAGATGAATAGAAGTCAAAATGTGCCAGAAAAAAAAATCAGTCCATGACTTTTCTCTCAATACTAGTCATTTGCACCTGAATATAAGGCAGTACTTAAGGTAATATATTCACAGATAATTATTTATGTTTTGATAAGGGATCACATATTCAAATGAAACCAAAAGCAGATGAATACATGGCGATTCACAAATTGACGCATTAAAATATCAATGGGTGGCACTGTTGTCTCATCTACAGCTCAGCCATTTTTTTTGTGATTTTATTTTTAAATTTGGGAAAAGGAACTATTATTTTGTCTGCCACAAAAAGGTCTGATTAAATAATGACTGTGTCTGGCAACACTGAAAAAGCCTACCAAATTAGCCAAATAGATTATTAGCATGCATTTGTTTTTACAACATAGAAGTATGTTCTGAAACAGCGCACAATGTGAATGTTTTCTCAAGGCATGTTTTTAATGGGGGAAATCACTGTTTTCCCTGCTCTGTGGGAAGCAGACTACATGTATGCCGAACCATTAGCACTGTATGGTACATAAAAGCCAGGACATCCTCTTCAGGGCCATTCAAATAGGGTCAATCTCATGCCAAGCACGCACTATTTAAGATTATTATATTACGATTATTATTGTTGCTTTCATAATAATAATAATAATAATAATAATAATAATAATAATCATCATCATCATCTTCACCATCATTATCATTATTATTTTATAATTTCTGAGGATAATTATTATGTCATATATTATTAAAAGCACTGACACATTATTATTATTATTATTATTATTATTATTATATTATTTACAGAAATAATAACTGAGAGGTTGTACCCATTACCCCTCAGCATGAGGCCTGGGGTTATATAAATGGGCTGGGGCAAATGGCCCAGAAATTGGATACTGTTTTCCTCTGCGGGAGGGGGGTAATGCTGAGAACCAGGTTAGGGGGGTAGAGGCCGACCCCAGAGGGGCTTTGGGACCTGGGACAGTCCCCCAGTCTGGCTGTGATTAAAGGTACTTCTGTATAATGGATTCCATTTATAGAGCACCTTTCACCTCCATTTCAGTGAAGGTGAAGGCTGCTATAACTCACCTCAACAGTCAGTGAAATGTAACACCCTCACCTGTACGATTATGAGTGGTCTTTTGACTCATCGCACACCAAAGACTGATTCCTGCCTCTTGCAACAGAGAAATTTACAATATAAGGAAAATATATATGTTTTATCAATTGCTTATGCAGGCATGCATGCCTTCATAGCTTCTTGATTGGACCATGGCATACTTTTACACTAACTTTGTCGACAGCCTGCAGCATGTTTACAGGTCTGCTGCCTGACTCCTTCAAAGAAAAATACTCTGAAGTCCAGTCCATGTTTCACAGAAAGTCAGTACAATTTATAGAGATTATGTTTTGTTGTTATTGCTGTATAGAGGATATTATGTTCCATCATAAATCTGGAAAGTTGGGCTGACCTCTGCTGGTGATATGAGATACCAGCTCATACCACACCTGCTGATGTGGAGATGGAGGGGAAAGCGTAATGTTACTCCGATTGATATTAAAAGACACGACGATTCAAGAAGATGGAGTGGTTTTTCATATAAATGTCACGCTAGGTTCGGATTGAATTTGATGCGTCCTCATCCTACCGATCCGAGACTTTCAAACAGAGCCATCGTGAAAACGAAAGCAAGGATAATTTAATCCCAGTGGAATTTCTCCTTAAATTCCTCAGACTGAAGTGGCTGTGCAGTGTCTGATTGCTGTGGCACGGCGTTAAAAGATCCTGCTGGGTTTCTCATCCACACGTGGCTTTAAAGTGGTTAGCACATGCTAACTGCTCTCTGCCAGGAGCCCACTTCTGTGATGCCTTCTGTGTCATCCTCATACTTCCTTGTTTCACCCGGAGTTGGTCTGAGCGTGTGCAAAGAAACCATATTATACCATCCATTATACCACAGGAAGAGAAATTACATACAGTAGCTGAAAGACAAATGAAAGAGCAAGATAAATTTGTGCATGATGAAATGTTATTATACAACATTCTTGCTCTTGGAAATTACAATGCGTATAGACATACACGCACACACACACACATGCACACACACACACCTCTTATGCAGGCTGTACTAAGAGTTAGATAAGATGATCTATCATCATTTTGCCTTTGCGCAATCCACTGACTGGTCTAATGTTACAGTTCCTTTAAAGTGGTTAGCACATGCTAACTGCTCTCTGCCAGGAGCCCACTTCTGTGATGCCTTCTGTGTCATCCTCATACTTCCTTGTTTCACCCGGAGTTGGTCTGAGCGTGTGCAAAGAAACCATATTACACCATCCATTATACCACAGGAAGAGAAATTACATACAGTAGCTGAAAGACAAATGAAAGAGCAAGATAAATTTGTGCATGATGAAATGTTATTATACAACATTCTTGCTCTTGGAAATTACAATGCGTATAGACATACACGCACACACACACATGCACACACACACACCTCTTATGCAGGCTGTACTAAGAGTTAGATAAGATGATCTATCATCATTTTGCCTTTGCGCAATCCACTGACTGGTCTAATGTTACAGTTCCTTTAAAGTGGTTAGCACATGCTAACTGCTCTCTGCCAGGAGCCCACTTCTGTGATGCCTTCTGTGTCATCCTCATACTTCCTTGTTTCACCCGGAGTTGGTCTGAGCGTGTGCAAAGAAACCATATTATACCATCCATTATACCACAGGAAGAGAAATTACATACAGTAGCTGAAAGACAAATGAAAGAGCAAGATAAATTTGTGCATGATGAAATGTTATTATACAACATTCTTGCTCTTGGAAATCATATACACGAGACATCCGCACACACAAAATGCACACACACACACCTCTTATGCAGGCTGTACTAAGAGTTAGATAAGATGATCTATCATCATTTTGCCTTTGCGCAATCCACTGACTGGTCTAATGTTACAGTTCCCCGAAGCACCCTCATTAAGTCCTACCCATGTCACTCCTCAAATGCCTGTCCCATTAAAACCACCCATTTCAGTCCTACCCATGTCACTGCCAAAGCCCCTGTCCCAGTAAAACCACCCATTTCATTCCCCTGTCACTGCTGAAAACCCTGTCCCAGTAAAACCACCCATTTCAGTCCTCTGTCACTTCTGAAAACCCTGTCCCAGTAAAGCCACCCATTTCAGTCCTCTGTCACTTCTGAAAACCCTGTCCCAGTAAAGCCACCCATTTCAGTCCTCTGTCACTGCTGAAAACCCTGTCCCAGTAAAGCCACCAATTTCAGTCCAAATGTTGATTGAATCTGAACTCTGCAGAAGAGGTTCAGAGGATTGAGTGAACAAGTATAGTCGAGCCACTTTTGAATGAACAATTTATTGAACACATTAATACAATATTTATATTTTGACATTATTCTTTATAACAATGATAACATAATACATTTCGATGGAATAAAAATTGAAAGGAGTTGCTGAAGTAACCCCGGGTAGCCAGATGGAGAAACTCCACAGTTACACAGTTACAGCACTGTTGCAATGTTAGCACTGACTTCCATGTTAATACTATATTTGCTAATATTTAGATATTTATTCATGTTTTGGAATAAAAACGAGCCTTGTATTTGTAAAAGAAAGCATAACACAGTTATAAAGACATTGAAATGCTAAACAGAGCTTGCGTTCACAGATGTTTACAATGTCAAATTGCAATTCATCTGTTACAGGTTTATGGTAGAGCAGCCAAATTCGATTTGACCGTAAAGTCTAGCAATGGTGAACATGAAAGTTAAGAAGATAATTGGCTAAAAATTGAGGAAGCCAAGCAATGCGCCAACATGGACCATAAGCCTTTTTGAAAATACAAGAATATTTACAGGATAAACATACCAATAAATATTTAGCTGCGATAAATACAATTGGAAAAATGTCTTTTTCATTTTCAAACGAACTATCATTGCATACTAAATTGCATATCAAAATTTGCTTTAGTAAAGTACATTGCTATTAAAGAAAAGCAAGCTTTAAAAAATGGAATAGACTTGCGCACTGGAAATGGAGATTAACCAATAAAGTACAGAATTACAATGAATATGAATCTGTACTTCCCTCTGATAATAACAGCATGGAATCTGTACTTTACTCTGCAGCCATTAAGACCATCTTTACTTGAATGTCCCACATATTTTATTGCATGCAGGTAATGTTTACATACCTGCTCATATATTGATTATTAATATTCTGATTTTATTAGGGCTGGATCCATATTGTAGCATTTCATTTCTCTGTAAATAAAGTAATGATATTATCGTGTGAAATCTGAGACACATTTCAACAAAATGCACTCAAGAGGGTTGAAATTTTGTAAATCTTGTACGCTGCTGGTCGATTTCACTGGTCAGAACTGTATGCTCTTTCTGGTTTCCCACTGTGCCAGTATTTTTTTTCCCCCCCAAAAGTGATAGGTTTCCATGCTGCTGTGTAAAGTGAGCCAACCAATCAGTGTGTGCCTGGCTAGGCTCTCCCCACCTACGGGAGAAAGAGGCGGAGTTAACTCTTTTAGGCAGGGACTAGAAAAGTGGCAGAGGTTCAAAGGTTGGTCTCCATCTCCAGTGCTCTTGGTAGTCATACCGATGAGAGGACGTCGCTGGACGGGTCTTTGAAGGAGTCCTTCTTCTCTCCCTTCTCCAAGTCCACGGTGTGGACCGCCGTCACCTTCTCCACCAGGCCCTCGGCCTCTCTGTATTTCCCGGAGGCGTCCTTGGAGAAGACTCCCCCGAAACGGCTCTTCAGCTCTGGGTCGGGGCAGTACAGGTACTCGTAGAGGCCGGCGGCCATGATCCCACCCAGGATGGGGCCCACCCAGTACACCTACAGGAAATAAGCCACACCCACTGTCCTGTTAATGGGCCTGTTATTACAGATACACTAGTACACTTTACATCTCCATTTTCCATATTAAAAAGATAGACATGCAGATAAAAGCCCAGGCTTAAGGTAATATTTTCATCTAATTCACCTCTTGTGAGGCTTTTACGAAAGAATCACTCTTATTCAAAATAGATTGAAATTTATACAGACGTAACACCCCAGATTCAGATTTAAAAATGAGAAAATGAGACAAGTCTTGGAGAGGTTCATTACCAGAAATCTGTTGCAGTATTCAAGTGTAAAAACAAACAAACAAACAAAAAAACGAATCCAACAGTGGGTGCCTCGATTTTCACTCCTCAGACCGGCTTGTATTTGAATTCTCAGACACAAAGCTGGAGAGTATCAGATTCATTCATCCCACATACACAGACTAATCGATGCCCTTGCCTCCCCTTCTAAACTTCTCAACTCGGGCCAATAAAATCCTACTGCGGGGCATCAGCCCGCGCTGGCCGTGATTAATTTCGATAAAATACTTCTGTTGCACTTTAAATTTCGCCTGCGGAGGCAGCGGCGTAGCCCGCGCCCTTGAACGTGGCTTAATTAAAGGCCGCCTCACTCCGCTGGCAGCTGAAGCATCTGCACTTGTCATCTCTGAGCCCGGATACGTGCGCCAAATTAATTAGCACGCAGTGACAGGAAAGGCTACTTCACGCGGAGCAGCAGTTTACTGAGATCGCCTTTAAAATATTGCAAGGCATGCACTTGTATGTATTTATGGCATCGCGACTTAATCCACATAGCGGCCAAGCCTTGAGCCGAAGTTAGGGAGCAGCGTGTGTGTTTCCGTCTCACCCATTGGTCTTTCCAGGTCCATGTGACGACTGCGGGCCCGAAGGAGCGCGCGGGGTTCATGCTGGCTCCAGTGTAAGGGATCTGAAACAATAAAGAGCGCACAGATTTATGAGGACAGAGGAGGGGCCAGACCTACACATGAGGAGTAATATGGCCACTCAGACACAAACACACACACACACACACAAACACTCACACTTATGCACAAACACACACACACACATACACACACACTAGCATACAGCAGGCTTAGATTTGGAGGCCACTTGAGCTCACCTGTACCTTTTTATTACAATAATAATAAAAATAATATAAATAATTACTATTTTCCCATTTTATGACTCTCTCAAACACAAACATTATGTTGTGTAAGAATCCTCATTTTATCACTACCCCAGAACCAAATTAGCCTAGCTATACACATAAGTCTATTTCACTGTTGCTAGGTAACCACAGATAACTCCACTGAAATGCAACAATTAGCCGATTTCAATAAATCTAGATGTGCCCTGTTCCTTGTAGAATTTGGCCTAAAATAGACAGTGTGGATTTTTGTCCTTTCCAGCTTAATTAGCTTAGTTATTGCAACAATCAGGTTTATGAATAAGGTGTAGGTACCATTAAGTTCTTTTTCAAACAAATTTTCTCCAGTCTTGTGTTCGTTCACTTTTTAGTCAGTACCTAAAATTTACTGAACAAACTTCTCAAACACTCTCTCCCCTCCCTCTCTTTTTTCTCTATCCCTGTCTCGCCCTCGATTCCTCTTTTTCTCCCTCCGTCCCATCTCCCTCTCCCTCTCTCTCAATCTCTCCCTCTCTCTATGAGCAGCCTTCTCTGGAAGTCACAGCGGGGAATATGTTGCTAGCTAACCGTGTGCCATTGCTATGGAAGCCTGCCCAGTGTGGGAGCTACCGCAGATGGGACCAAATCGCTCCTGTGGGGACTTACAACCCAAAACACATGCAAGAACAAACAGGATGATTTCACTGCGGACGTATGAACCTGAGCATGATACTCAAACTCAAACCCATAGCGCAGAGAGCCGCAGTCTCACCGCAAACATGTGCCCGATGGCCACGGCGAAGCCGATGGCCAGGCCGGCCGAGCCGCTGAGGTCGGTGCGCTTGGGGTCGCAGGTGGCGAAGACGGTGAAGACCAGCTCGAACGTGATCAGGAGCTCCACCAAGAAGCCCTGGCCAACCGAGATGTTGGAGTTCACCTGTTGGGGTGGAGGGGGAAGGACACAAATTTGCATTAGCCACTCATCACGCGTTCCCATTTCTTCAGTTTATAACCCATCAGCCGATCCTAGTGTATTAGATATTAAACTTTCCGTTAACTGTCCACGGTTAACATAAAACAGCGCTTTAAGCTGCACACTGAACACCAACAGGCATAGCCAATCAGACGTTACTCATTTAACGCTGAAGAACGGGATCCGGTGGGGCGTCGGCCTTACCGTAGTCACGCCCAGGGCTCCTCTCACGCTGCCGGGCGTGGCCAGGTAGAGGATGCCGGCGCCGGCGACGGCCCCCAGGCACTGGGCGGCCAGGTAGAAGACGGCCTTGGCCAGGCTGAGCCTGCGGGCGCACACCATGGCGGCCGTGACGGCGGGGTTGATGTGGGCGCCGCTGATGTGGCCGAAGCACTGCACCATGGTGGCGATGGTCAGCCCGAAGCACAGGGAGATGAGCACCAGGTCGGCGGGCGGCGGCTTCTCCTCGCCCGCCGACCAGCCGATGGTGGAGCCCAGGCCCAGGAGGACGAAGAGCATGGTCGCCAGGAACTCCCCGGAGACCGCCCTCCAGAAACTCTTGGTCCAGATGCCCTTGAACGCTGCCATCATGCGGTCACGATCACACGAAGGCAGACACTTCCTAAGGGTTAAAAAAGCCACAGTAAAAGTCTAAATATGTGGGGAATAAAAATATATACGCATACACACTGTGATGTCATTGGGTCTAACAATGATTTCTTACTTTTAAAAAAGTCCTTAAGAAAGCTCTGTTTGTTAAAGAAATATGTGGTGAGAGAATGAGCCTTCTGGAACAACTAAGTGGGTGGAGCTACCATGTGACATCAGAGAACCATAAACTGTATATGAACCATGCGCCATGTTTTTCTTCAGACTAAAAACATTTACTTTCATAAAAAGTCAGTTATTGACAAAGCATGGTACTGTAGTTGCACGTGTCCTTTGTTTTATAAAAGTATACATATTTTTGAAATGCAAGAATGTAAACCCATTAGTAATTTTAGAACAAATGTCACATCAATCTAAGACCAGGACACCCAAAGATACATTTTAAATGTCTTTGTCTGCAAGCCCAAGTTGTCACATTTTTATATTTTTTACCCTTTCATTTAATCATACTGTATCTATATTTCTGTGGTCTTAAAGGCAAAGTAAATCCATCTATAAAGTCGGACTTCGGTCATTCCACAATTTCAAACCCCTTTCTGTAAAGTAACCTACTCCCTTCCTTTCCCAAAAATGAAAATATCATTTCATCTCCTTCCGCTCCCCTGACATCTTAATCCTCTTACTCCGACATGTGATACGATCCAATTAAACTATTACCTATCCATTACATGTAGTCAACAACATATAATAATGGTTTAATTTTCATAATACATCATTATTATTATACAGTATACATTTACAAAGAAACAAATAATACTACCTGAAAGTAATATCTGGAACACGGTCTTACTGTACTGCACTCGTAACAGGTGGATCTATTCGTGGCAACAGCATTCTTACAGCTGCCAAGGGGTTACTACCTTACGCTATACCTCGTCTCTCCTCTTTCCTTTAATGTTTGCTGGTTAGTTTTCATGGAAGAGAAATATATCTGACCTGGGCTACAGTTGATGCGTTTTGATCTGACAGGCCCAGTGATTGCACCATTTGTAAATTATAGTCTGGACTGTTTCAATTTGAAGACTCAATACGCGAAAACTACGGGAAAATTCACCCGTGACTTTCGAACTACGAATCAGTGAGAATAATCATGCGCACACTGCAAGATAGTGCCTAAGAAAATGTGCACATGCACATATAGTCGTTTTAATTAGTGTCTAGTCGCTTCAAATGTGAATCTGCATCACATACATATGTCTAGTAAAAATTGACGATAATGTTGAGTCCAGCACAGAATTCGGCGTAATTTCTGCTTTAGGTTAACTACCAAGCTTAATTTTCGAAATCTCAAGTTTTTGCTTTCATCCACCTGTATTGAACATATCAAAGTTCAATAATCCGTATGATACAATACCATTGTGAATTCACCCATTCAACACGCAGCAATCGGTATGAAAATAAATAAATCAATTTTCAGAAGATTCAGTTTCGTTGATTGTGTTGTTTCATTAAGATACTTACAAACAAGCTTCACGAGGGTGAGATCTACACAGGGCAAGTGTGGAGGAGAGCACCGGGATCCTGTGGACTGACGATGAACCACGCATTGTACGTTCGTTACCTTCTTGGGACTTTAATATGTTAGCAACGGGCCATCAGTCCCATTAGAGGGAACTTAACGAGCAAAAGGAGGGAGGGGACAGCGATCGCCTGCGCCGCCCAAAAACAATACATGTGTAAATACGCGGTGATCAAAAACCACCGCCACAGTGTTTTGAAAGTTCGTGGCCTAAACAGAGTGACAAACAAACAAAGCGATTTGAAAAGTGAGAGCCATTTCCATTTCAAAAGTAATGATCTCCCTAACGTCTTAAGTCTATGGATACACACACAGTGTATTGGGCTTCTTTACAGTTAGCAGGCTACTTTAGCATATTCAAATGATTTTCTTTAGCTATTGTGTAACCGCATGTTCATGACGATATTTAATTATGTCATGATTCTTTTTTAAAACAAGTCTTATTTTGCTTCAATTTCAACCGTTTTAAAATGCAACTGTTTATTGGGCATTCACCCTTAAACCTTTAAAGTTCCAACTAGTAATTTTCAAATCAGGATGTTGTCTCATTTTGTATTCAGATATATTATCCAAACTTTAAAAAATTGAGATATGCATATAAAACTCCAAGAAAACCATCAGTTAGTAAACAGTGTAGATGGGCAACTATGTACTTACTGAACTGAATATTAATGAAATCACTAAATCATGATTTATTCAGAACATGACCTGCATGGAAGAAAATATTTGTGATATACCCATTTGAGATCTAATATATACATATTTGTCAACTGGTTGTAAATCGAATTATCCAGAATATTAAAAATAATTATTGTGTCAAACTACCATACATGATAATGTATAAATGTTTGTCAAGTTTAAGTCTTTTAATTTCAGGCACATATCCTTGAGAACATTTTAAAAAGCACACAGCCAATTTCATATCTTATTCCACAGTACAATCCCACAACAGAACGGATGAAACCGGCAACAAATTAACATAACATTATATTACATTACAGGCATTTAGCAGACGCTCTTATCCAGAGCGACGTACAACAAGTGCATTGGTTCAAGGTGCAGAGGTGCAAAAGAAACACACTAGAGTGAAGTAAAGATCGTAGTGCCAGAAGTGACCACATAGATAATATTTTGCAACATATGCAGGACATTCCAAACTCTTGAAACGTTTGAAATTAATGCGTCAGATTCCTTGGCAGCGCGGCGCATTGTAATATTTGCATATTCGTCACGTTTGGATGGTAAAGAGCGAGAATCTCAGCCTTGCAGCCCCTCGCCCAGACTCACCCCAGCCTCGATGCCCGGGATTCAGTCATGTCGCTCCGTGGCTGCAGGTTGATATACTTTTATAAGCCGTATCAGGAGCCCTCGCCGCTCGGGCGAAGGGTCCGGTTACTCGGAGAATGCGCACAGCTGTGTGTCATTGGCCGGGATGAAGGTCAGGGCCTTTGATGGCGGCAGAAATCTGTGGCAGGGCTCCGTGCGACGGCTCCCTTGCGCCGGAGGGGTCCCCTGCTGCCCCACTGGTACTAAGTGGGCACCGCGCCAGGGGCCAGGGCCCAGCTGAAGCTTTTCAATTTGTCATTCCGAGGGTCCTTTTCGGCGTCCAAAGGTCAAAGGCCTCCGAGATTAATTGAAAGCAAGTGGCTTGTCGTTTTTTGGCGGTGCCGCTTGCGTTCGAGAGTTTGGCCTTTGTTCAGTCTCAACTTGCTCTGAGTGATTTATCAGAGAAAGTGTACGCTGCATTTTAATTTCTTCCTGGCACATAATGAGCTTTTCAGGGCAGGCATTAAGGAAACCACTTCGTAACACCATAGACATTCAAAAATGTATCTCTCTCTCTCTCTCTCTCTCTCTCTCTCTCCCTCTACACACACACATTATATATATATATTGCTATGATTGGTATGATGTTTGTACTTTTATATATATACTGTGTGTATATGTATATATATATATACATATACACACAGTATATATATAATAGTACAAACATCATACCAATCATAGCAACAATATTAAATGAAAGATCTCAGTACTTCATGCAGTACAAAAGTACAAATGTAGCATTTTTTAAAATTTTCTCCTAAATGATACATCAAATAATGGGAAGTTGTATTTTTTTGTTTGATAAACATGCAATGCGATCTGCAAATGTATGACATTTTTGACGGGGCAGGTTAAATATATCCGGTTCTTCTTGACTAAGTACTGGCACCTGGCGCAGGATGCTGCCCGACTCGGTCCAGGGTCTTCCAGGCATGCCTAAGGGGCCATTGGTTAGCATGCTGGCTCCCGGTTTTGATGCATACGTACTAATGACACAGATGCGCTGCTCTGATTGGCTCCTTCGCCTGTCGCTGCTTCTGCCCCGTATTCCGCCCACCCACAGTACACACTTCTGCATATGCGTGGTTTGTTTTGAAAGCAATCCTCCCTTTGCCAATTTATTTACCGAACGCAAAGCCTCAATGGCCGTCCACGCAACCCACGACCGATGTGTTTGACAGCACAACAAACAAAAACAGGTGACACGCTTGCTAAAAATTACGGTCAGTCATGCATTGCGGCCCGTGTGCATAAGCACTTGCATTACAGATCCACTGGCTTATCTGATATGCCACCTAGGGTTTCATCATGATCTTGTTTACCTTATTTTAGACTTCATATAGGCTGCCAACAAGATCTACCTTTTCACAGAGGAAGGCAATATGATCTGTATGGTCTTTAGCCTTGACTTCATTAATTGAAATACAGATGACAAAGCACTCAGCATGGATATTTCATTTATATAAGTTAATCTTTAAGGTTGAGTAGCTGATAATGTTACACTGCTTGCTGGTGAGTTAATTTATTGTTTGTCTTATTAAAAAGGATCTCGCCCTTCCAGAATATGACAGAGAAAGGTCACAGACACAATATTATGGTGTCATACTTTCCCCCAGCTGAATATACATATTTCAGGAAATGAATAAAGGCTTCCCTGCTCTTTAAAAAAATAAAAAAATCACACTTTATTTTATTGAGCATAGCATGCATCATATTGGGAATATATATTGTGCTGAACAAAAGAAAAAGCCTGTTAATGATTCAAACAGTTTATCAGTTATGTATAACAGTGCATGCTATCTTCTTAAGAAATGGAGACAAATATCTTGTGAGGCTTTGCACACGTAGCACGTTCGTACTTTGTAAGATCGGAAATGAAAAATTGTTTCACTGAAAATTATGCGCTCAAGATATATCTGGCTGTGCTGTACACGTGCCGGAGGAATCTGTGGAACGACGTCAAGGTTGTCGCGTTCAGATAAGCTTGTGTTCGCGGTTAACCAGGAAGAAAAAACAACAATATAGAAGAGAAAAGCATCTGCTGTCAGAAGAAGCTCAATGCAGCGTCGGCAGATGCAGTCACGGTCGACAGAAGCAAACTGCCGGCTCTTATGAATAGAATGAATGCCCCTTTATCATTTCAGTGTCTCTTTTACATACGCGTGGATGTCATAAAAGCATAACAGCTCCTGCGCTAAGTCAAATAATTCTCCCCACAGCTTCTGTACTGCCAAACCTGCGGAGAATGGCACTGAGAATGGCACTGAGATTGCTTGATTTGCTAAACAAACTCTCATATCTGAGGGAACATACGTACAGTAGCTAAGCATACGCAAAGACGTATCCAGACACGTGGACGGATATTTACTGAAGGTTAAGTACATTGTTCAAGGGTGAGGCGGCATTGTGTCACCCATGATTTGAACCTACAGAACCCTACTTTCCAGCCCACTTTCATTGCCGAGTGTTCACACACAAATGCCTCCAGACTCTGGTCATGTGCCCTTGACGTCAATGTGTTCAGACGTCAACTAGTCGACATAAACAAAATGAGTCCAGGTTGCATTATTGAGCTTTAAAGATAATAATACTTATTACAAATCTGGTTTTGTGCCCTTCAAGTCCATAGGTTTGTGTCTGACTATAGGGATACCAAGGAATGAGACCAGGTTGCTAGATATCTCTTGTAATGTAACAACATAACATAACATAATGACGAAAACAGGCCATTCAGCCCAACACTGCTTGCCACTGTCCTAACTAAATTAGCGTTCTGGTCACCTACAGACTAGATAGTATCTAACACCATATCAAGCCTAGTCTTGAAAATCACCAGAGTTTCTACCTCTACTATGTGACCTGGCAGGCTATTCCACACATTGACTACTCTCTGCGTGAAAAAAATCTTACTAATGTCTGTATGGAATTTACCTTTTTCTAATTTCCATCTATGTCCCCTCATTCTACTAACAGAACTCAACCTGAAGAATCTCTTGTAGTTCACTTTGTTGATCCCCTTCATGAATTTAAAAGCCAAGTCAACCAAGTCACCCCTGAGTCTCCTTTTACACAGAAGTTTATTGGTCATCCTCAAAGTTCAGAGGGGCACTTTAGTCAATTTCTGGATGTTCCCTGTGATATCTTCAGTTCATGTCTTTAGGCAAGAAAAAAAAAGAAAAAAAAAAATGATATGTAGCCGGGTCGTGCTACAGAGTAAATGTAAACAGAGACCAGGAAGTTCAGGAGAAAAGCGTGGTTCTGACAGAACTTACCACCCAATACCACCTAATCTGTGAAACATGGTCGAGGTAGTGTTATGGCTTGAACACAGTTTACACAGTTTTTCAGGGTCAGAAAGTTCATGACTGGCCGAGTCAATCACCTGACCTGAATTCAATTGAACGTGTGTCTCACTTGCTGAAGACGAGACAGATGTCAAAAAGCCCCTGAAAACTACCAGGAACTGAAGACGGCTGCAGTCCAGGCCTGGCAGAGCATCCCCAGAGAATATACCCACTGTTTGGTGATGCCTATGAGTTGAGACTTCAGACAGTCATCAGATGCAAAGGATTTTCAGACAAGTATGATGACTTTATTTAAGATTATGTTAATTTGTCCAATTAATGGTAAATGGTAAATGGACTGCATTTATATAGCGCTTTTATCCAAAGCGCTTGGGGGACTGTATATAAAAAGAACGATAATTCCTGCACAGATCACCCAGTATGTATGTAAATATGTTCCAATTGAAGCTGGCAGTCTGCATGTTAACCTCATATTGTTTGTATCATTTCAAATCCAATGTTCTGGAGCACAGAGCCTAAACATTAATCATGTCCAAATACCTACTGATTGCACTGTATGTTTATATGAAAGAGCTATAATTCAGTTTCTAAGAAATCGCAATGTTAATATTAATACAAAATATGCTGATCTTCACACTTCAGATCGTGACTCCATGGAATACAATTTTAGAAACTGTATCGCAACGCAATGCGCTTTCCTAGCACATTGCCAGAATGAAATAAGAACTGGACGAATGTGTTTTGACTTTGAAGTGCACCAAAGGATGCATACAGTGTGATCCCCGTCACACCCCACCCCGCCCCACCTCTCACACACGCACACATGCGCGCACGCACACTACAGATGCACGCGCGCGCCCTGTGTGGTTAGTCATATTCCGTAAGATGACACACTGGTGGATCGTCCGTCCCTGCATACCGCGTATTTGAATGCTGTCTCTGAGAGGATGATTTAGAGATCTGCGGAATAAAACCTGTCCTTTGGCCCTTCGGAAGCGCCGGAGTCCAGTCGTGTATCGCCTTCATCAAAAAATGCGAAAGACTTCACTGCCTCCATTTGCCCATGGACATAAATCACCATGGACCCAACGCAGGAGTGCTAAGGAGCCCTCCCACATCAGGGCCAGTGCGATCACAAGGATGGACAGAATTGAATCACTTGATTTGTGAGCGTCGCATTAAATGTTATGCACGAGAGATTAAAAATAAATGGAAAAAAGAATTTCAGTGTTGTCGTTCGTCCTTCTAGCATTTTGCTTTTAACTACACTGTAGTTTCAAACCTGATTTTCTTCAAGCACAGAGACTGTATGACCAGAGGTGGATAACCTGGCTTCAAAGAGTAAAAAGACAGACTATGTATTTTCTCCACCAGCATGCACTAAACCAGCTGATTCTAATTAGCATAACTCTTCAGCATGATAGGAGAACTAATTATTGTTATCAGCTGGTTTAGTGCATGTTGGTGGAGCAAATACATGGTCAGTCTTTTTACACTTTGAAGCCGGGTTACCCACCTCTGTGTATGACCAGCTGTGGGAGGGTATACGGAGAGGCTGGTGGTAATGATGAGACAACACGGATTCAGAAACAAAAGTAAAGCAAGGACACGTTGACATGGCTGAACAAATGATGGACAAACATTCCAGCCTCCAGCTACCGGGAACTCAAAGACGAGCTGCCGGGTGATTTCTACAGAGAACGTCCTTCGGAGCCTGTAACTGCATTTCTGTGCTCCAGACTGTCTTATCACCAGAAGGATTAAAAAAGCTGTGAGCATGAAACAAACAGACCAAAAAAAAAAGTTTTAGTCTCTTAGATTCGCCCACTCTGGAAGTCTGTGGCAGACTGATGGTAAGACACATCGGTACTGCAATATCGCTATCTTGCTTTCGAGTGAAGGCTACAGGATGTCCCCCATTTTAAATCCTGCTCACTGCAGCTTGGAGGTCAGAGTCAGTCAGGCTGTTAATTCAACAGCGATTACATGGGTCCAGTAGCATGAGTCCATGTACTCTGTCAAGGTTTAATTTAGCATTTTACTGTGGTGCTATTTTCCCATGTTTTTGCAACAACTTTGTGTTTATTACAAACAATTACAAAACATTTGTTATTTTATTTTATAAATGCCTGTAATTATTTATAGCGACTCCTCTGTGATTATTTCAACGTCCCGTGAGAAATTTCCCATTTTAAAATGCAGCATGTTTAAATCCCTACAAGTCCACAAAATGGCTGAATGGGTCAATCAGCCAAGCAGCACCAGGCGGCCCCTGTGCTGCATGGAGATAAGCAGCAGGTTTATTCTCTGACCCTGGTGGGGTAGAGACGCTCCAGGAGACCAGCGCCACCGTTATGGAGAGAGTGTGTAAAGACAGGCAGTCATCGAGCGCACTCACTGAGTAACCAGGGCACTGCATTTCCCGTTAGCTTGGAGAGCCAGGCTTGATGTTGCTCGGTTCAATGTGTTGAGCGTAAAAAGTTACCCTTTGTAGCATCCCTCCTTTTCCTATGGACAGGAAGATATGTTAACCGACCAGTTATTAACAAATGCCATTGCAGCTTTCCACAGTGGTGCAGTAAGGATTTTCTTTTGTGAATAATATTTTATCTTACTTTTTTTTTTTTACACATCATCTTTATCTGTATTATCCCAAACAAATGTATTTTGTTTGGGATACCCACACCCCCCCCAAAAAAAAAATTTTTTTACTTGTGGTTTTAATAAGACCTACATGAAATGGCTTGCAACACCACCGGATAACTCTTTTTCAGTTGCAGTCTACTGAAAAAAGAGGGAGAAGAGTAAGGTTTGATCTCAAAGGGTGGTGGGGGCAGTACGGTTCACTCAGATTTCTCTTAGTGTAGCCTGAGTCAGAAACAGTGTTTACACTCTGAAGGGCTAGAGCATCCCCACTGTGAGACAGCTGCAATCAGATCCTCTTCGGCACAGCAGGAAATGTGCACACGCGTGTACACAACCACACACACGCACACGCACACACACACACACCACACACACACATACACACACACTACACACACACATACACACACACACACACACACCTACACACACACACACACGCACACACTCACATGACACACACGCACACACACACTGTTGGACAAGAACAACCTTTACATAGTCCAGCTGTGTATAGGGAACATGCTATCATAGTAGAAGTCAACAACAGCTTCATTAATCCCATTTAGTCAGAATCAGAGTGCACTTACAGGAATAATTCTGGAGCAAATGAACCATGTAACTACCAAGACGAGCACCGCAATCATACTGGCCCTCACAGCCACACGAAGGCAGAGCAGTTTGTCTGGACAACCTTCGTCAGCCTTAGCTGTCTCTCCATCTTTCACAGACATATGCAGAAAGCAATTACAATAAAGGGAATCTCAGCCAAAACACAGACAAACAAGTAAGCGGCTCTTGCCATGGTAACTGAACCAACCATTGACGTAAATTGTCGGTTGCCTCTAGGCTAAAAGTTGCATCCATAAGCCAGTTGCATCATCGTGAACACAGGCAACTAGAGATCAAATCTACTGAGGAGCGAGAAGTCATAACAAAATATTAAGAAGCACGAAAGTTCGCTCTTGCTGTTGCAAATAAATGTTATATCCCTTAGATTTTTTGTACCCCATATTTATGTGGACTGTCTAATAGCTAGAATTGGTTTCATGGTCCACAATGCAGCAAAAGGCAGATTCTCTTGTTGATCAACCTTGGACGGGTCTGACAAGTGGTTGCTGGTGAACGTCAACTCATTAATGACTTGCTCTGCGTCCCACACACTGCAGCTAGTGATCCTAATGTTCCCAGGCAACGGCATCTTTGAACGCTCATGAGACAGAAAATCCCATCATGTCAGAGATGGGCTTACCCCAGGACGCTTTCGTAGAAATCAGACCAGGTAAGAGGAAAATGTTATAATGGCCCTAACCCTGACCCTAACCCCCTACAAAACCAACCTCCTCTTCCCCAAAACCCAATCACAGGCCTTCAATTTTACTTAGAAATCCATGCAGGTGTTTTTCTTCAACAAGAGTTTGACAAGAACAGTAAACAATTTCATGAACTCACCAAACTGTTGACTTACAGACAGATGTTAATTGAATTTAGGCCAAATTTGAACATTGACTGAATGCACACCACAGTCTTCAAGATGTGAAAAATGTGAAACAGAATGTAAAAAAAGGAATCCTTATTCACTAATTTACTACTGTCTGTTAACATGATGAAGAAATTCACCTGTGGTTCAGAGGCAGAGATACACAGCGGATACTAGACAGGCCAATCTGCAGCATGCAGGGCACTGATGCCTTTCATCCCTGTAAATACAGGAGCCATTGATCACAGCAACCGCTACCCGTGGAAGGATTGCTTTTAGCTTTTTTGGATGAGCCGACAGATGACAAACAAGGTTTTATTGTGTGCCCTTCAGAACATCACGTGGCCCCTTTATGGTGATTGCAGCTCTTAAGACCTGAAAGGTTAAGAAGCTAGACGAACCGTCTCTGTGTTTCCGCAGGCTTGGAGGCCATGTTAACAGCAGGCGACTTCTCAGCTCTGTGTTTCCATGTGACGGGGAGTCCCAGGAGTGCGAGGGGAAATCGACAAACAGTTTTTCTCCGTGTCGGCTGCGCCGATTTGCAGAGCAGAGCAGATTAATTAGGGAGAGGAGAGAGCATCCCCAGTGGGAGAACAGCACAGCCTGCCTCTGTGCATACAGCCACGTTTTACACACACACACACACACACACACACACACAGGCACACGCACACGCATCCACACACACAGAGGCACACGCATCCACACACACACATGCACCCACATGCGCGCACACACACGTGCATAAACAAACACACACACTCACACATGCATAAACACACGCACACACACACACATGCACGCACGCACATACACATACACACACACACACACACACACATGCATGCATAAGCACACACAGACACACATGCTCATGCACACACACTCACACACACACACACAGGTAACTGTACACATGCACATGTACATCCATTCACATGCACGTGCAGTTACAACAACCGGAAAGCTCAACTTGTTATGGCCACCACCACGCAAGGCTCCTGATTCAGTCAGATTCAAACTGAGCCACAGCACAAGCCCCTGCATTTTGCACTACTACCTCTCCAAGTGCTACATCCAAGATAAGAAGAAGAAGAAAAAAAACCCTGCAAACTATTTCATAAACAGGTGGTGAACATTCCATTGCTGAGAATTGTTACTATGGCTACTGATAGGATGGCTGTGTATGGTTTGACATCGATCCTCATACCTCTTGCTGATGCTGATTACATGGTTATTCTGTTGCACTCCCGGTAAGGTAAAATGGGGCAAAAAACACCTTAAAGATTTCTGCAGAACGATTCAAGCAGTTTACAGGAAACACATCATTCAAGATGAGCTGTAGAACATAGAACAAAACATTTAGCAACATGAACACTGCCCAGGGGCACCAAATATGCCACATCAAGTTACACACAAAACATTTCAAAATGGATGTTCAGGAATCATACATTTAAAATATAATAATCTGAGAGTAACTTCAAGATTGGATGTCAACTACTGAAGATGTGTTTCCCCTTCAAGATTATAAATGTCAGTTGAATATAAATAGATTAATTCATTCATATTGTCTGTGCTGACAAAATGGCTGTATGCGAGCAATACAGTGCTTAAAATAATTTTTTTTTTTTTTTTTTTACATTTTTGATAGCAAAAAACCTGCTGTTGAAGAATAAAAATATTTAAGAAATGACATCATACTGTGACTTATGTTGAATAAATGCAAATTGCTTTATCACATTGCCCTTCTTGCTGTCACCAACCTACTCCAGGTATCCAAATACAGCTGTTCTCACACCATTCCGTCCTTTCTCAGGGACGTACACATGAACTTTGAAGGTCTTCCTATTTAGGTTCCAGCAGTCTCACCCTTATGGGGAGATCCAATTCCTTGAAAGGATCCTCCTTGATATGGCTGAACTAACAGTGTTAAATAAACTCTAACAATGTTAAATAAACTGTAATAGTGTTAAATTAACAAACATATGACTCTACCAGAGACAACCTACACTCTGTTAAATTCAACCGCACTCTTTCAGGGTTAGCCTTACACTGAACATTTTTCTGTGGGTGAGGACATAATGAGGGAATTATAATGAGATTTTGAACATCTGTTGGGCTGTTTACAGAACCATTCTTTTCTCTGAACTTTACTGATTCACACTGAGCAACAGTTGAGCCTTGAGCACCCCCTCCCTACATGATACGCCAGTCCTGTCATGACTTCAGTTTAGAGGATTGAACTCTCTTTATTTTTTAAATTGTTAAAAGAACTGCATCAGTTCTGGACATTCTGTGTAGGAGGAACTCTTCAAAACCCCCCGCCACACTGACCCAACCCTACAGGGACCTCAGCCAAAACCAAGTTCTGCTGTGGATGTCCCTTTCTTTTAAAAACAGCCTCCACTGTATCCCACACTGCAATCATCGACCGCTCCCCAATACCATAGAGATCACAGTTCAAATCTGGCTGAACACTTCACTGACCTTCCGTTTGTAACCGTAATCTACAGTAACAATCCCTCTCTTAACCTAGCCCCAAACTCAGGCGGGGAGCGTTGGGGGGGTGAGTTGGGGGGGAGGCTGGGTAGGGATTGTTAGGGAATGTGCCAGCGTCTGCCAATCTGCCAATCACCGTGTCGCCTTTCAGCTGCAGCACGTCAGCAATGCATCCTGCAGCTGGCATTACACACGTAGCGTGGTGTCTCTCTGTGCCAGCTGAGCCGGTGGTGCATGGGGGAGGGGGAGGGGGGTGCAAAAGAAAATATCATTTTCTTGGCAGATGGGGGAACGCTCAACACCCCCCCCCCCCACCACCATTTCAAATGTCAGAGAGCAGCACGGTGGCTCCCACGGCTGCCTTCTCTGGTGACGGGACCCGTTAGGTTAAAGAGCTGTGCCTTTTATTTCATCTTTACGATTGGACCAGACAGTAAGCACCTAAACCCCCCCCCACCACCCCCCCCTTCCACGCTCACAACTGTCAGCGCCAATTGATAACGAGAACACTACAATGAGGCAATGCCGAAATGAAATGAAAACAAACTCCGGAAAGTGAACAAACAA